>NC_056725.1:277641752-277766752 GCF_019279795.1 Protopterus annectens
GCATTTGGTAGATATTATTTTACAGGATTTGTTGAAGCTCCAGATGTTGTACCCGGGTATGTGTATAACTTGGTCAGAGTTAGTTCCCCATTTGAGTTGGAGGAATGCTCTTAGTCATCAAGCTTTTGAGCAGGTTAGGAGGTTTATTAATCAGAGATTGGCTAGGCAAATAAGGATCTTAGGGATGCATACTTTTGAACATAGAGATCTTTCAGATGGAGAGGTTGTTTGATATGTAGCTAATGGGATGCATTTGAATGATGTTGGTATGGATTTGTTTAATGTTCACTTGGACTTGTTTTTAGATTATATGGTGAAGAATATGGAATAGGAGGGAGAATAGCCTGGGAGCAGTCTGGTAAGAGGGAAAGGATTATCCTCTTTTGTTCCCCCTCGAGGGAAGGTGGTCATGGATTTGAGTCGGGGATCAAGTGAGTTACTGGACGCTGCTTGACTATGAGTGAACTTTATTGGTTAATGGTTGGTTTGAAAGAGGTGCGCAGGTACGCTGACCTTTTAAAGTTTGGGGGGTGAGTAGGTACACTAACCTGGTGGAGGATGGAACAGGGTGAGCAGGTACGCTGCCCTGATGTATGATAGGCCAGGATGAGTAGGTACACTGTCCTGAGATAATTGATTTGGTGAAGTTATTGTTTTATTGTTTGTTCAGTGTGAATAAAGTTTATGTTTATCGATTATTATTAATAAAGGTCATCGAAGGTCTTTATGTGTTGGTGTGAGTTATTTAAAGGGGGGTGGGACAATTTGATTTTGTTATGAACATTATCAACATTGACTAGGATAACTAGAGTTAACTTGGATTTAGACTTTAGACTCCTGTTTTTATCCTGTATATTTAAGATGAACATATTCCTTGTGCATTTTTACTTTGTAACAATTTGTTTCCTTAATTATCATCGAACTTAACTAATAAATATATCTCAGAATTTTATGGAATAGTTGTAATCCTAGGTTTAGCTTAACCCATTTCTCGTATTATATAAATAAAAGAGAAAAAAATGCTTCCATATTTGTCTACTTTTTTCATAGTATATCCTTAACAGTGATATTTATGATCTCAGCTCACTTTAAGAAAAATCCACATAATACTATTTTATTGATCTGTACAGCCATTCTTCTCTTTGTATCATTAGCACATGCCATCAATCTGTTACTCTTCTAGACAAACCTTTGGGCCATTTTTTTTAGACTTCCCTCTTTCATTAACATTTTGATTCTAGGCATACAAAACCTTATGAGGAAATCAAATCTGTTTAATGAGGTTACAATCCCAACATATCAATAAATAATACTCCTTAGACACGTTTTGCATTTTCAGTGAAGCAAGACCTTTACCAGCACTGCATAACTGAGAAACTATTATACTTCCAAGCTCAGTTCTGAGTGGTCATATGGATCTTAGGAAAAACTCACTTCTCCAACTCAATCTAAACTAGATGTTGGTTTTCAAATACTAAAAAGTTATTTAGCTGAAACATCCTAAAGTTTGACTTGGCTTTCCCTTGGCTTTGTAAATTATCCTTAAAAATCAGGCTTTTAAACAGAGAAGTATATTTTTATTGGTCCTTACATCTTACAGAGCTTAGTATTTAACATGATTGTCATTCTGTGTGGAAAAATACATAAAAATATTTACTCCATTCCAAATTTATACAGCAATGTTTCATGTTTCTGTTACAATGCCTACTCGACTGCTCACAAGTTAGCTGCTGTAAGGAAGCAGTCATATCCTGGATGTTTTTTTTTCCCTTGGGAAGGATTAAATTGTAGACATAATCTGTATTCTTTAAAGCTCTAAATACATTTGACAAGTATGAAATTTTCTTCTGGATATTCTGTTAGCTGTATACATTATTAAAAATAACCAAGATTATAAAAGGTATAGCTAGCTGCTTGCTGTGTATACTGATATTGTACTATGCCAATGAAGACAATTGTCTGTTAATCTTAATTTTAATGTGGGTGAAATTCTTTGCTGGAAAACCTTGGTTAAATAAAGAATAAATTCCTCATATGTGTTTGTGCACATGTATAAAACAAAGTATTATCAGCTTTGAAGTACTCACTCTAAAAAAATTTCTTCAGATCTATAAAAATCTTATATTCTGCTATAACAACTATTGCAAGTATTTATTCACCTAACACTATATACCGACTTCTAGTTATGTATCTGATGGCCACCCCTATTACATAATCTAGCCCATGGCCATTTCATTTTAATAATGTTTACATATATTCACTCACTGCTCCTTACACCAGGGATACTATCATATATTTGCAAGATTTACATATACCCCCAGATTCCCAAAAGCTTGCACGGCATGCATGATTAGTGTAAGAGGAAATTTTGCCAATATGGCAGCCGAGCGATCCACTTACGTGCTCTTTTGATGTGCGCCAGCTCTCTAGCACTAGTGCTGCATGTTCCCAGCCCCTGTATGCAAATTACCCCTTTTGCAGGTGAAAACCATGCAAATGTAAATCTGCCATCCAGGAAGCAGGAATCAGGGCATGCAGGACTAGCATAATATGCAGAAATGTACTCGGTTAGTAACCAAGTACGGTACTGCAAAATCCAAAACTGGGACATGACAGCCCCAAATAAAGGCTGCATATCATTGTGGAAACAAGCCAATGACCAAGTAGAAGGCCATTGGCATTGCAAACAATGCAAAATGTACAAAATACAACTTTTATTATATGTCCGCCGATCACGGCTGTGGAAGCATAGGGCAGCGGCACGCAAATGGGATTGGTGGGGAAATAAGAAAATAAACCTAAAAAATGCAGTCTAACTAAAATCAGTATACCGCCATGCAAGCCAATTGCAGGCAAAAGACAACCTGTCCAGTGAATAGTGGTTGCTAAGGGAGGAGACACATTGTGACACATGTAACTATGCATTAGCAGGCAATCCTATGCAAATGAGGGGAAGGATAGTGAATCCCCATTTTTCCAAGAATGTGAGGCAGGTCCCAACAGTGTAAGAGTATGAATAGCTGAATGCAAGACTAGGAGGTAGGAGACATCATGGGTGGGTGTGTCAGGCGTACTGTAAGTGTATTGGAGCCCTGTGGCTCGGGTACACTCCCAGCTTAGCACAGCCAAGCTAGGAGGTGTGTCTAAACCTGCCCAGCACTCTTTACAAAGTATAAGCAGGTGTGCACACCATGCACCAGGATGTACAGGAAGAGAAAAAAGTTAAACAGGAAACAGCAGCAGTGTGCACATCCGAGTACTCTGTTTGCGTGGCACGGCCTCGGGCCCAAACAGAAGGGCAATGGGAAGGGAAATCAGCAGTAGGAAGGTAATCAAGGAGAACTAGCATATCTGGAGGTGAAATGTAGCAGAAGCAGCCAATTACACATGCAGCAGCCCAGCCCAGAACACTACTATAAACTAAGCAAACACCTTCCCCACTGGTTTTTCCCACACTCTACATCACCGGTGTATACAAGCAGTGAAATTTTAACAAACAAACCTACAAAATGAGAAGAGCTGCTGCAGGCAACATAGAACAACATGTGCAAGAGGCTGAGGGTGGTGAGGATGTGCATGCTGCTGAACAACCCACAGTGAAGAAACGGAGAAGAGTGTACAGACCTATGGTAATCTATACGGGGCTACATGAGCTGCAGATACTGGAGTGCTATAGGGTAGACAGATGCCGCCAACAGCAAGTAGTAGAGCTGTGCCGACCACACCTGACACACCAAACCAAACAAGGGGAACACATCCCAGTGGATACCAAGGTATGTGTAGACCTAGGTATACTAGCCACAGGTACCTCCTAAAGCACAACTGTGGATAAATGGTGATCTCACAGGCATTAACATCCAGAGTATTCCACCATTTCCTGGATGCCATGTCAGTACATGCCAGTGAGCATGTATATTTCCTCAACACCTGTGAGGTGTTGACCAGCAATATGCGTCTCTTCCACCAAATAGCAGAATACCCCAAGGTAGTGGGTGCTATAGACTGCATTCACATATGCTTCAAAGCACCACCTGGTGAGCAGAGTATGGCCTACATCAACTGCAGGAGCATCCCCTCCATCAACTGCCAAGTTGTATGTGATTCCCAGGGCATTATAATGAATGTGTGTGCTGGCTGCCCTGGAAGCAATGACAATTCCCACATATGGCATCTGATGAAGCTGTACCATAGTTTTCCCAATGGGGACATCCCCTATGGTCACCTAGTGGGGGATGCTGGGTACACACTGGAGCCATGGCTGATGACACCCATCAGAAATGCACACACACTGGAACAACAATGCCATAATAAGGCACTTGCACAGGCCAGACATATATTAGAGCATGTGTCTGGGATGCTCTGGTCATGGTTCCGGTGTCTGGACACATCCGGTGGAGCCTTGCGGTATTCACCAGCTACATGTACCAAAATTGTTATGGTATGTGCGATGCTACACAATATGATCCTTTGGAAACAGCTACAGCAGAAACAGCATGGGGCAGGGCCACACCCCCCCCCACCAATGCAAAAGCCTGCACAGCTAAAGAGTGACCTGGAGGAGGAAGAACCTAAGCCTGCCCCAGTAAGAAGGCAGAAGGACATGTGCCCAGTATGCCCTGGCCTCAGCAAAGAAGCAATGCATAGCACATGCACTGACACAATAGGGTCCCAGGGAATGACACCTCTCTCTGACTCGCACATACAGTAAAAAGGATGCCAAACATTACACCACCTGCTCAACCATGTATAGGGAGTGTACTGTGTGCATCCAACATCGGCAGACCTCCAGCACCATCCGCAAGTCTGGCACACCCACAAGGTAAGTCAATCAACCTACCAATTGCCAAATGGAGTAGAATGTGTTGTCACCTGTAGCTATGGTATGAATGTGAGCATGCAAGGGAAATGGGCTGCTGAATGTTACGGCAGCAGACAGTAGTCACTCATAGTTGCACCCTGACATGTGCAACATGTACTGGAGTCACCATAGCAGCCAGTACTACACAGGGTGACAAAAACCACTGAGGAAATGTGCTGTGCAAAATGTGTGTCCATATGACTCACACATGCCAGTCAGGATGATTCACATACCCAACAACAGTTGCAGCCAGCAGGATAGGTGGACACAAACCCAAACAGGGCCTATGCCATGGCCCCAGAATGATGGCTAGGGTTAACCCCCCCCTCTACACAGGCCTACACAGACAGACCACTCCAGGGCAGGCAATGGGATGCCAGTTCTGAAGGGTAGGATGTCAGACAATAATATGTAGGGCAACCAAAGCCATGATCTGTAGTACACAGGTATGCCTCTAGACAGGATGATAGTTAGCAATACAGAATGAAATGGAGTGCATAACATACCAGTACAGTCATAGCAAATTTGTACATGTGTCACTTGTACCCCCCCCGTCCTACATAGCAATGTAATGACAGTCAGGTGAGCCCCTCCAATCCCATGTAGACATGTAGAAACCCTACCTCCTTTCCAGTGTAGAAATGCAGTAACAGTTTGCCCCCAATCCAGTGTAGAAATGTAGTAACATGCATGCGTAGGTATAATACGAGTAGAGCAGAGATGCCCAGAGGTGGCCAAGGTAGCAGGATAGGTTGTAGCATGTGCACAATATGCAGGTCTGTGTGTCTTAGGATGGTGTGTATTTCATTTTGTGTGAGTGGTCAGTATGTATGCATGTCGAGGTAAGACCTGGTGGCCATAGCCCAGTACTGCTGATGACAGGGAGACCTGCAGTGCCAAGGACAATCCCCACCAGTATACCACCTGCCAGAAATGTAAATGCATGGTGGTAATATGCGTCACCATCTGAAAGACTGACATGGCATGGCTGTTGGGCTAGATATACAAGCAGTACACAGGGGAAGCACCCCAGACATACAGTATACATTGTATCATTGTGAAATGGAGACACCCTTGGAAATGTACATACAGGTATGCATCTCAGCAACTGGTCCCATAGTAGGGGATACCGGTGATGTCCGCCCGAACAACTGTAGATCATGAAGGAGATAGGACTGATGTATTGGGAAATAGCTGGTGTACCTGCACATGCCAGCATACCTGGAATGGCCCATGCATATCTGTGTGTCAGATGCAAGTAGTGTCTATAGCACATATGCACCCAGCTCATGCAAACACCACCCACAGGTACCTTTCCGGCCATATCCCTGCTGTGGGGAATGGGTACAGTATGACCCCTCCTGTACATGGCAATAGTGGAAGAATGCAGCATGCAGTGCAGGTGTCCCATGCAGATGTCCCTAACTGTATGTAGCAGCCTGCCAGCATCCACACCACCTGATCAAGACTGATAGAAGGAATGTGCATGAACACCCATCAGACCTACCCTGTCACCTCAGGGGAATATACTGTATGGTGGTCTGTGACTGTAGGCCTGGCAGATTGCAATGGCCTGCCACAAGTGGCCTGCAGAAACACATAATGCCCCACAGGCTTCTGCCAAAGGCCTGTGTCTCACACATACTGCCAATGCATGTTAAGTCATGGACACCCACATAACAACATAACACACTCCACATAAGCCATATGCAAGGCCATGTGGAAAAACCACAGTAACATGTTTACCATGCCCCACTGCATGAAATGTGAACCAAAACTAGCACACACCAGTGATGTGGTGATTCCCTTAAAGAAAATATCAGAGAATATCTGCATAATGTATGGAAGAGGTTAGAATAATGGGGGGGTTGGAATCATGGCCAGCATGGAATGTGCAGGATCTGACACCAAGCTGTGTGCCCACACTATCTCTAGCTGCAAATACATAAATGGGTGCTGATACACCTGCCCATACACCACAATAGGGTTAATGTCCTGATCCATGACCCCTGCCTCTGGGCAATCCCTGTGAATCTGTATAGCTATGAGGCATTGTCACAGCAAGATAAGCCCCTACTGTCTTGTCAATGGCTGTACAAGTATGGTATCCCCCACCAGCATTGTACCAAGGTGCTGAACCGGATACACAGACCCAGCAGCAAGTGTCTGCAGCTCCCCCTCCAGAATGGCAAAACGTACCATGAATATATAGGTATCTGCCCATAATTGCGGACACAGCTGCAGTCACCCTTGTCCCCAAGACAGCACTGTGAGCAAGAATGCCCAACTGGCAGTACATGAAGACAGAAAACATCACTGTGTATAACAGTACACATGTCTGAATATCTCTGCTAACAGCAATACCATGCAGCTGAAGCAGCACAGACACAATCACCTACAGTACACACTATCCTCTGCACAGTTTGTCCCCATATTGCCAAATGATAGACAGATACCCAGCATAAACACCTTGTTACCTGTAGGTGTACAACACAAGGGTCTGCACTGGAGTACAAACTACCTGGTATTGATCCACACATTCTATACAGAAGGTCATACTGGGCATGCTCACACACGTAATCAAAAGAAGCCCATGTCTGCAAACAACTGTGGACCAGACATATCTGGCAGTTGCAGATGTTAGTGCAGACACTCCTCGGTACGCACCACTCATGCTTTGCACACACAGTGGATAGGAATACATGCATATATCCAAGGACAATACACTATAATAAGCCAAATGTACATGTACATGGATGTGTGGGAAAGAGTGACTGTGACAAGGAGCCAACCATTATGAGGCTTGTCCCACTCAGCACACAGCCAAATGACCACAACCACATGATGCTCAGATGTCACTCACTGTAGAGAGTAGCCACCAGTATCTGTCACCATTACGGACTATGTGGTGCAAGTGCTAGCTGTGCAACATGACTGTACAAGGAAGTAGTTATCTAGCAGCTGTATACATGTACCTGTGGAATATAACCCTGCGTGTGGCCGCATGTGGTATGTCAATCTCGAGATGAATGAGTTGTGGCCCATGCACACACACTGCCCTCCCCATAACCCTATTATGGCAGAGATCATCCGCTTTGAAATACACCCTTGGGAAATGTGCAGCCTAGTAATCTCAGTAGTGCATCTCATAACTGCATACTTCTGTAGAGTGATGGAGTAGCTAGGTATTTGTTCTAACTCCAGACATGGCAACTGTGTGTGTGTGTGTGTGTGTGTTAGTGTGTGTAAGTGTGTGTGTCTATCTGTGTAAAGAGCAATGCTTTTTATGGTAGCCACAATCCAAACAATTCCCATACTCAACTTTGGCAAGGCTGCTGATGTCACCCACCTAGAAATACGCCTCTGGGAAGGTTGTAGCCCAGTAATCTCTGTAGCCTGTCCCATAACTGCGTGCTGCTGTAGAATGATAAAGTAACTAGGTAAGTGTTCTAAGCCCAGATGTGGCAACTGTGTGTGTGTGTGTTAGTGTGTGTAAGTGTGCGTGTCTGTCTGCGTAGACAGTGATTCTTTTTACGGTAGCCACACTCCGTACAATTCCCATACTCAACTTAGGCAAGGCTACTGATGTCACCCACGTAGAAATATACCTCTGGGAAGGCTGTAGCCCAATAATCTCTGTAGTGCATCCTGTAACTGTGTACTTGTGTAGAATGATAAAGTAGCTAGATAGGTGTTCCAACCCCAGATGTACCAACTGTGTGTGCGTGTCTGTCTGTGTAGAGTGCAATGCTTTTTATGGTAGCCACACTCCGTACAATTCCCATACTCAAATTTGGCAATGCTGCTGATGTCACCCACCTAGAAATACACCTCTGGGAAAATTGTAGTTCAGTAATCTCTGTAGCACGTCCTGTAACTGCATCCTGCTGTAGAGTGATAAAGTAGCTAAGTAGGTGTTCTAACCCCAGATGTGCCATGTGTGTGTGTGTGTGTGTGTGTGTGTGTGTGTGTGTGTGTGTGTGTGTGTGTGTGTGTGTGTGTGTGTGTGTGTGTGTGTGTGTGTTAATGTGTGTTTCTGTCTGTGTAAATAGCAATGCATTTTAGAGTAGCCACACATATTACAATTCCTATACCCGACTTTGGCAAGGCTGCTGATGTCACCCACCTAGAAATACACCTCTGGGAAGGTTGTTGCCCAGTAATCTCCATAGCGTGTCCTGTTACTGTATACCGCTGAATTGTGATTTAGAACTGTGGCAGGCTTCCATCCCCACCCATGATGGTTCTGGATGTTTTGTGTGTGTCCATGTCTGTATATGGAGCAATGCATTATATGCTAGTTACATGCAGTACATCTCACATGGCCCACTTTGGTAATCTAGCTGATATCATTCCTTGTGAAAGACAGCTTTGGGGAAGGAGTCCCTTAGTACTCCCCGTGGTGTGTCCTATAACATCTCCATGCTGTAGTGTGGTATAGACCTGTGTCAGGGGTTCTATACCCACACATGTCGGTCATGGATGTTTTGTGTGTGTCTCACTGTTTGTGTAGGGAGCAGTGCGATTTAGGGTAGTCACCTGCAGTACATTTCCAATGGCCTACTTTGGCTATCCTGCTGATGTCATTCATTGTGGAATACACCCTTGTGGAAGGAGTACTTCAGTAATGTGTGGCATGTACTATAACTGCGTAGTGCTGAGGTGTACTAAATTAGTTAAGTAGGGGTTCAACTCCCAGACATGACAGGAGTGTGTGTGTATGCGTCTTCATACCTCGTATCCTGTGTAGAAGTAGTTTTGAGCATGTGACACCTGTGGCCAATGTGGAGTGGGTTGTGCATATGTCTACTATGGCAGCACTACTATATAGCACAATGTCCACCATACAGGGATAACAGTTGTGAAATAGCTGAGAGGCTGGGGTGCAAAGCCATACCCATACATGTGGCATCAAGGACAGGCAATCACATTTAGCAACCCCAGTATTACCCAGAGCGCACTCACAACCCATGTGTCATACACACACACATGCCTAGGCAACAGCCAATATGTGGGTAGTACACTGCATATTGGCCACTGATAGTAACCATGGAGTGATAGCAGTGGGCTACAGAGGGCATGTCCCCTGTCCATTTGTCCAATATGCATGTACATGCTGACATTGCACCTCCCCCATGTTCTCAAATGGACACCTGCACCACCTGTGGTGCCATCACGTGTCCCACAATGGGCATACCATGCCTGATAACATGCCTTGCATGAACAGTTGCCACTGACACCAGGGAATGCTGTCAGCATGCTTTCAATGTAGTGCAGGTAAACCTGGTACCCATTACCGGTCCCTGCCACAGGGGGCAAGACTGGCACATATGATGGAACTCTGAATTCACAACATGGGCCTGACACCCCAGGTACAGTTCCACACGTCAATGTACATGCATGAGGGAGGTGTGCACATCCCAGACACCGTCCATGCCATGGGGTAAGGAACACATATATGACAAGCGATGCACAGCATTGGCCACACACAATAGTCACCCAGGTGACTGGTTGGGGGATACAATACCCACCTATGTGGGCAATAGTGAAAACTACAGCCCAGAGACACAATGCAGACCATTGTCATGTGGCTGGATGCCAAGGTATACCCATTGCCTACCCTTGTATAGCCAGCTGCCACAGTCGACCACCACACACCCGTGCAGACATGCACCCATGCATGTCAGTACTGGCACCCTGTGTATTTGATGGTGTGTTGTATGGTGAGTATGTTCACAGCCACACTCACTACAACCCCCATGTGCATACAGAAGCATGCTGTCAGATGTCAGACACCTCCTTATACCCTTTGCCCATACAACCTCTGTATGACCCATGTGGTGCATGTGATACCTGCACAGTGATGTGTTGTGGCAATCCTGCTACTGATGAGTTGTATCCCTGGCCCTGCCAAGCGTATTGATGTGTGTGTCCCTGTGAGAGTGCGGCTGTGTTGACGCTGGCACCTGTTCATGCTGACAGGCATGTGTACGTCACCTACCATATAGCTACCGTATCTCTGTTGCAGATGTCATGCACCATCACACATATGTTCTTAGGGCTCCACAACAGGTAACCCATGTGGCGCATCCATTACCTGCATCAAACTGTGAACGCAGTACATAGTTGTCAAGGGTTTTATACCCTGTGCTGGTAGGTGTGTGACACTAAGAAGTTGCTGTTTTACACCCCAACCCCTCCCTGACATGTCTTTGCCTCTGTCTGCCTCTCCCACTCCCTCTCAGGTGGATGTGGAGACCTACACCAGCTGTGCTTAGGCAGCAGCATGTGTATTTTAAGTGATGCTCATAATCAGCTGATGGCCTCTGCACAAATCACAGCCCTCCCCTAGCTGATTGCATGTGGAACAGCTGTGGTAACATTCCCATAGCCAATTGCATGGAAACATACTCTGATATCTAGGAGCATCATGTTGGTGTTGGCCCTTGTCATTCACTGTGAACAGGAACTAGATCTGTTGGTTGGCAACCAGCATCTGTGTTGGATTGGGAATTTACCTTCAACAACATTCACTGTGGAAACAGGGCAACACACAGGAGGGGTGTGTGCCTGACCTGCCTACAGACTGTAAGTGCTGCTATACTGCATGTGGTGTACTGTTGGGTTAACAGTGTGTGTGTGTGTGTGTGTGTGTGTGTATGTGTGTGTGTGTGTGTGTGTGTGTGTGTGTGTGTGTGTGTGTGTGTGTGTGTGTGTGTGTGTGTGTGTGTGTGTGTGTGTGTGTGTGGATATGTCTTTCCTACATGTCACCATACCTGTCATATCAGTTCCATGTTTATGTGGAATCCCCATCTGCAGGGTCATCTGCAGGCAGGGCAGTGTGCTGTGCCATTGGTTCCATGTGTTACCAATGGAGCATCAATCTGTAGACTGCAGACGGTAGTGTGAGGAGTGCAGTCTGTAGATAGTGAAAGCCGTGACAGTTACCGGCATCATATCCCTCATAGCACATATGTTGCCACAAACACTGTTACAATGGTGCATGTATGAGGTTATCACAGCAACATCTCACTATTGGCCCTGTGTATGTGCTGCCAGCCACAACTCTGCCAACCTCTGTACATATCCTGTGCATGGCATGGTGCGTATGTGCTGTACACCATAATTAGTGTCATCATATCCGCTAACAAGCCAGTGAGATATCAGACTGCCTCACATATTATGTACAGTAAGGCTTATATTTGCTGACATAACCTGGACATTCTGTGGATGTTTGTACAGTCCTATGTGTGTGTGGGCATCAGTGCTACAGACAGCAGTTAGCAATAACCTCTACAGGAGAACCAGCACACTCAGGGCAGCTACATATGTGTAGGAGGTCCAGGGACTACAGACAGAGATTGAGTAGAGCCATGTTATGTTTTGTATAGTACTGGTGTTGCAGGGTGTGTGTGTGTACATACTACTTTACCTTGGAATGTAGTCTGTCTGCATAGCCCTCAAATGTGGGCCTTTTCTCTAGGTGGCCAGAGGTGTGCCTAACATGTGTTGTTTGTCCACCACACAGGTCCTGTGTCTGATATCCCATTAACAGTGTGTGTGTGGAGTGCTATCAGTACATGACCTACATTTCAAGATTTGCACATATGACATTTTGTGGGGGGATGTTCTGTAGTGGGCTGTGAGTATATCACACTGCCATGGCTGCCATCAGTCCAACTCTGTTGTATCCCCCACAAATATTGTGGGGCGGGGGCCATATATGTGTGGGCATCACCTACACAATACATGTGTGCTCTTATGCACTCCAGACGCCACTGTACATAACAGTGGTATATGGCCCTGTAGTATTGAGTCTGGGAAGAGCACCATAGATGACCTAGGCTGTTAAACATGTGGGGGTATCAGGGGTGAGCTGCCATAAGGTATGTGGAAGTAAAGTGCCATATACTTCACCTATATGTACATCATGTACATATATTCGGTTACTGCAAGCCTACTGCCACCTGCCAGATGGACTCTTCTGTTTGTCAGTGTGCATGTGATGGTGTCAGTTATGCCTTGTTATGTCACAGTTACAACCCATGTGGTCACATGACGTCTTTACCTTCCACTGCTGTTGCACAGAGTGTAGATAGCAGCTGCTGAACTATACAGCTGCATTACACACTGTTTATTGTTTGGTATCCTGTGGCCCAGTCAGTCTTCACTACTGTACAGATCTAAGGACTTGGCCTGGACAGTGACAGTTGTGAATCTTTCCAGACTACTGCATTAGCATAACTGTTTTATTGTTGCATTCCTCTGTTTATATGGATGTTACTGTCTGAACAGCTATATGACATGGCATGTAGAACTGTCATGGCACGCAATGAAATGTATTCCATTTCTAGAAACCTGTGTGTAGAGTTCACCCAATGACTTCTCTGTGGGTATATTTTGCAGGAAATGGTCGTCATTTGTATGGGTGACTCATAGCTGTAGGTATAGTGGCTGCTCCATATTGTGTGCACTGACTACATATGTATCCTACTGTACAAATATCCGTGTGTGTATGTGTAGTGACATGTATATCCATATATATGTATATGTCTATGTGACTCATCTGATCATGAAAGGGTTTGCATCAAGATCTAAGGATGTAATGGTGCCCCTCTACTCTTCTCTCATCAGAACCATTATTGAGTACAATGCACCAATTGGAATGTACCTGGCTAGACATCTCCAGCAGCTGAAGAGACCACAGAGGTACCTAACCAAGACAGTTGCCCTATGCAGCATGATTGAAAAAGCTAAGACTGTTCTCTGTTGCATACCGCTTTCTCAAAGGCGATCTCTGTCTAATGTACAGAGCCATGTCCAACCCAGAATTGTTGAACATGCTCCATCTTAACAAAACCAAATCTACTCGAGCTACACGCTCTAGGGATATAAACCTCAACACAACAATGAATAGAACATGCTGGAGGGATAT
Source organism: Protopterus annectens (assembly GCF_019279795.1). Lineage (NCBI taxonomy): Eukaryota > Metazoa > Chordata > Ceratodontiformes > Protopteridae > Protopterus > Protopterus annectens. The sequence goes on from NC_056725.1 coordinate 277,655,546, forward strand.
ATTCCCTTCGCATAGACTTCCCTTACTATGTAACAGGGTCCCGATCTACATAAGAGAGAGCCCCTCACTATCACTCTTCAAGAGGAATCTTGATGAGTGGATGGGTAACAGAAAGTTCACACTGGGGATCATACCAGCAGCACTACTAGATAGGGGCCAAGGGTACTAGCTGCTAGTACAAGGGTCTAGGGAACTACTAAAGGGGCGGTGAATACCGCACAACGTGGCTGGGCTAATATATGCCTTCGGGCAGATAGCCCAGTACATATATATATATATATATATATATATATATATATATATATATATATATACACATATGTATGTATATATCTGCATATCTGATCTGTATCCTGGGGATGTTGCTGGCTACCACAGTTTACATTACCTATGGGAGGGAGACTGTACTGCACGATATGTCAACAATACCAACCTGACATCATACAGGAGGGGTTTTGTACTCTCAACTTCCTGTGCCCATGTCGTGTCATGTCCTGGTTATGGGATCTGCAACACTTGGTATTGTATTGCGGGCTGGAAGTGTTTGGCCATGGGGGGGTGCCTACTTGTACAAGACGTATAGTGCGTGGGGCCTCTTAATCCCAGTAATGGCGCATGTGGACATATGTGTGTTTGTTAATCTGTCATTGCTCTCTACTGATGTATGGCCATATGTACTAATATATATAGATATATATATATATATATATATATATATATATATATATATATATATATATACACATCTTCTGACATATATGTAACTATGTCCATATATACCTCATAGCTGTATATCTGCATACACATATGTAACATGCTGTATATATGTAGACATATAGGTGTAGACACATATATGTGGTGATGTAGCCATTAGTATGTATATATGTCCATATATAGTAATATCTATGTATATAGTGTTAGAAAGCTATATATATATATATATATATATATATATATATATATATATATATATATATATATATATATACACACACACACACACAAGTCAAGAAGAGAAAACAGAGAAAGTTGACCGACTGAGAACAGGATGACATGGGGAAAGGATTTGTAAGTATGCTCTGAGCGCTGTTAGGGTGAAGTGAAGGTAAAAGGCGTGTGTTGACGGTCTGTAGGATAGGGGTGGGATAAGTGAGTTAGGGTTAGGGTTAGGTAAGGGATATGAGTTAGGGTTAGTAAGGGTGCAGTAGTGATATTTTTGGGTTAGGGGTGCGATAGTGTGGACCTTAGGGTTAGGGTTTTGGTGAGGATTTTGGTGTGTGTGTTGTGTGTGGGTTTGGACAGGGATTTGTTTTATTTTGTTATGATGTGTTATGTGTGAAGTTGTTGTCGGTGTTGTGAATGTAGTCAGTACTGCACCCTTACCTAAACCCTAACTCACTTATCCCACCCAACATCACACACTGTGTTTCTTGTGTGTGTGTGTATATATATATATATATATATATATATATATATATATATATATATATATATACATATATATATATATATATATATATATATATATATATGTATACATATACAGATATGTTGTAGCAGAGTAGATAGTAATATATTTACACACAGATACATCTAGATGATGGTATACAGTCTCTGTACAGTTGCATGACTGGACTGGTTGATATGTTTTGGATATTGGCCTGACTCTCAATGGCTGTAGTGGCCTACTGTTAGACCATTGTAGCTATGTTGCGGAGGGTCCTGGGGTCAAGAACTGCATGTGCTGGATATTGCATTGCACAGCATATCTGTTATGGCTGTGGTGGTGGGGAACTTGGCAGTCATCACCAGGTTCCCCTCATCTGAGCCCCCACCCCCATCAACTGTGCATAAGGTCAGTTATTTGGGGTGGGGGTTCTGGTTGTTATTCCTATCTGGTGCTGCAATTCACATATCTATCCATATACACACACATATATATATATGTGTATATATGTGTCTATATCTATATTTATATCTAAATAATGTGGACATATGTATCCACCCACTTACATACCATTGATGTGATATTTAGTATGTGTGAGTCAGACATTTATATGTACCTGCGTATCTCACTACACTTACAGATCTATGACTGCCCATATGTCCATGCTTGACTGGCTCACAATATTGGCCTGCCCCATATTCATCTGGCCACTTGACGTGGATGATGTCAGGCATGTGGTCAGTCAGGAATGCCGATACATTACAGTTGCAGACATCATGTTGTTCAGATTATGTGTATTACAACATATCACTGTTTAACTAGCAATGTTTTACATGTATATGAATAATATTCCATGTGTCCAGATATGTTCCCCACTGTTGTCACACTGTGTCCACAATGTTTTCAATAAGAGGTTGAGTGTTGTGATATTAGTACAATTCCCCTTATGCAGATTGACTGTGTAGCATGATATATCTGGGAATACATGGGATGTCTGTATGTTCGACATGGTGTAGTTTTAATTCATTGTGATTGTGATATGCAGGGTCCTTGGTTCGAGTTGTCCAGTGGCTGTCAATTATGTTGCAGGGTTGAACAACGGCAGTGGGATGCAGGGTGATTAAGGCACTTGTAAGCAGTCGTGAGCATGTCTGTGTGACTGTATGCATCACCAACTGCAGGTAACAGATAATTACACCAGGTTAGTCTCAACATTGCTTACTTTGTGTATGCCGCGCTCACCATCACGCAAACACAGACCTCTGGTTACATATGCCTACTGATAGTTTGCATCACATGTGCTGAGCTGGGAAATGTAGACTTGCTTACTAGTGTTGACATATGCTTACAACAGCTTATTGCTGCTTAGCCTAACTACTGCTGTATGCATTATGATACCTGAACCTCACATGAGAATTTCCTGCAGTACACCTGTTCGTGTATATATGTTATTCCATGGGTTATGCAACATACATATTACCCATAATGTGGTTTGCCATAGGAAATGGTATGTCCCAGTACCTTCTCTGTGTCCCCCCTACTTTCTCGCTGACATCCACGGGCTGGTCCCATTAGAATGGGTTCATCCAACCAGAGCACACCTTGGTCCATAATGTTGTACCCATCATTCCCTCCCCCATCCCCCCTTCACCCTCCACATCAGTCATCCTTCCTACAGGTTCCAGCCTAATCTAACCACACCACTACACATTGCCCACTCTCCACTTCTTGGGACCCTTCATGCATGTTGTCTCAACCCATGGATCCTCTGGCTTCCCACACATGTAGTCCGTGAACATACATCACCGTCTGTGCTTACCTTGTCGGCGTGGTATGTTACCCCGAGGACTAATTGTGGCAGAAGTTTAAGGTCGTCCCACCAGGGACAGATGTGCATTTGTTTAAGAGTAGACTTAGCAGGGTGACACTTTTTCTCCGACTGGTAGTATCCTGCCAGTAGTCTGGGAGCTAGTGCTGTGCTATGCTTAGTGGTGCATATTATTAGATTTGCATGGTAATTGCACTTTGGCATTGATTTCCCCTTCACCACTTATTATATATGTATCATGTATCTGTGACACATGTGTATGGACACTGTCTGCGGTCCTGAGAACTTCTACACTTTATTACATTAACACCTCACATCTGGACTTACTGCTGTAATCCAGTTTACATATGTATGTTCAGTAGTCAGTTATGGCACATATGACTGTATGATGATGCCTTTCACAGGTTCAGTTTGGTTATACTATGGTGAGGACAAGTTCACTACTACCCCATTTTTCTGTATGACTGTTATGACTTGGTGGATAGCTACTGGGACTATGATGTACAGGGTCCTGGGTTCGTGACCTGCATGGCTGTTTATTTCTTTGCCTGGCTAACAAAGGCCTGTTGGATACAGAGTGATTAAGGCACTCTAAAGCAGTCATAAGGCCTTACACCCACTTACTAGTGCGTACATATGCCTACTATTGCCTATTTGTGCTTACATATGCTTACTAGTGCCTTATTCTGTCTGACACTGATACATCTCATGTGCATATCTTGTGGTACTCCAGTTCATATATTTCAACTATTTAGTGGGTCTTGCAACAAAAAATATTGTTTATAACATGCTTTGCCATGTAAAATAGACTGTGCTACAGTGGGACCTGAATCGGGAATGCCTGCTCATTGGTCAGATGCTCTACCCACTAAACTAGTGCTGTTATGCTTCATTTGCATATTTCTACCATATTTTAATACCTATGTTTCCTTCCCTGGCCCCTGAGTTCCATGTACACAGCATCCATCCATTCCCCAGTTGATAGCCCAGCCATACCACACCTCCAAATATTTCCCTCTCTGCACGTGTAGATACTCCTCCATTATACTGTCTTGACCCAAGCTTCTGCAGGCTCTTCATCTGTTTAGTCCATGCACGTTTGAGACTTCACTTGATCCTCCTATGATACTGGTGGAAACACCTATGTGACCCATAAGGTTTGGTTCATACTGCCAGGGACGGACCACTTGTTGTGTCATGAGTAGACTTTGCTGGTCTACACTTTCTCCCACTGGTAGCATCCTGCCAGGGGTTCAAGAAGCAGCAGTTTTCTCACACACCGGGCCAGCCTCATCTCCTGGTTCTGCAGTACCAATGCCCCAAGTGTGACATTGTGTGCATGAAGCATGCTCACACGCCTCCACAGCATGCACCGTTATTAATTTTTCTCTTCAGTATTATGCAAGACTACTGTTCTCACAGTATGCTTGGACAGGCAAAGGTCAGTTTAAGGTGAAGTGAGATTCCAGTTTAACAGTTCTGGATAGGTTACACTCAGGTATTCAGATTAGGTTTAGTTATGCCATACCTGTGTGTTAGAGTAGAAGAGAATAGTGATGGTGTAGGTTACACTCAGGTATCCTGGTTAGGTTTAGTTATGCCATACCTGTGGGGTAGAGTAGAAGAGAATGGTGAAGGGATAGGTTACACTCAGGTATTCGGGTTAGGTTTAGTTATTCCATACCTGTGTGGTAGAGTAGAAGAGAATAGTGAAGGGATAGGTTACACAGGTATTCGCTAGGTTTAGCTGTGTGGTAGAGTAGAAGAGAATAGTGAAGGGATACACTACACTCAGGGGTTGGGTTAGGGTTTAGTTATTCCATACCTGTGTGGTAGAGTAGAAGAGAATAGTGAAGAGATAGGTTACACTCAGGTATTCGTTAGGTTTAGTAGTGCCATACCTGTGTGGTAGAATAGAAGAGTATAGTGAAGTGATAAGGGAAAGGTTACACTCAGGCATTGGGGTTAGGTTTAGTTATGCCATACGTGTGTGGTAGAGTAGAAGAGAATAGTGAAAGCATACGTTACACTCAGGGATTCGGGTTAGCTTTACTTATGCCATACCTGTGTGCTACAGTAGAAGAGAGAGGGTGAAGGGGGATAGGGTACACCCAGGTATTGGGGGTTTAGTTATTCCATACCTGGATAGGTTACACTCAGGTATTCGGATTAGGTTTAGTTATTCCATACCTGTGTGGTAGAGTAGAAGGGAATAGTGAAGGGATAGGATACACTCAGGTAATCAGGTTAGGTTTAGTTATGCCATACCTGTGTGGTAGAGTAGAAGAGAATAGTGAAGGGATAGGTTACACTCAGGTATTCGGGTTAGGTTTAGTTATGTCATACCTGTGTGGTAGAGTAGAAGAGAATAGTGAAGGGATAGGTTACACTCAGGTATTCAGGTTAGGTTTAGTTATTCCATACCTGTGTGGTAGAGTAGAAGGGAATAGTGAAGGGATAGGATACACTCAGGTAATCAGGTTAGGTTTAGTTATGCCATACCTGTGTGGTAGAGTAAAAGAGAATAGTGAAGAGATAGGTTACACTCAGGTATTCGGGTTATGTTTAGTTGTTCCATACCTGTGTGGTAGAGTAGAAGAGAATAGTGAAGGGATAGGTTACACTCAGGTATTCGGGTTAGGTTTAGTTATTCCATACCTGTGTGGTACAGTAGAAGGGAATAGTGAAGGGATAGGTTACACTCAGGTATTCGGGGTAGGTTTAGTTATTCCATACCTGTGTGGTAGAGTAGAAGAGAATAGTGAAGGGATAGGTTACACTCAGGTATTCGGGTTAGGTTTAGTTATGCCATACCTGTGTGGTAGAGTAGAAGAGAATAGTGAAGGGATAGGTTACACTCAGGTATTCGGGTCAGGTTTAGTTATGCCATACCTGTGTGGTACAGTAGAAGAGAATAGTGAAGGTGTAGTTTACACTCAGGTATTCAGGTTAGGTTTAGTTATGCCATACCTGTGTGGTAGAGTAGAAGAGAATAGTGAAGGGATAGGTTACACTCAGGTATTCGAGTTAGGTTTAGTTATGCCATACCTGTGTGGTAGAGTAGAAAAGAATACTGAAGGTGTAGGTTACACTCAGGTATTCAGGTTATGTTTAGTTATTCCATACCTGTGTGGTAGAGTAGAAGAGAATAGTGAAGGGATAGGTTACACTCAGGTATTCGGGTTAGGTTTAGTTATTCCATACCTGTGTGGTAGAGTAGAAGAGAATAGTGAAGGGATAGGTTACACTCAGGTATTCGGGGTAGGTTTAGTTATTCCATACCTGTGTGGTACAGTAGAAGGGAATAGTGAAGGGATAGGTTACACACAGGTATTCGGGTTAGGTTTAGTTATTCCATACCTGTGTGGTACAGTAGAAGAGACTAGTGAAGGGATAGGTTACACTCAGGTATTCGGAGTAGGCTTAGTTATTCCATACCTGTGTGGTATAGTAGAAGAGAATAGTGAAGGGATAGGTTACACTCAGGTATTCGGGGTAGGTTTAGTTATTCCATACCTGTGTGGTACAGTAGAAGGGAATAGTGAAGGGATAGGTTACACACAGGTATTCGGGGTAGGTTTAGTTTTTCCATACCTGTGTGGTACAGTAGAAGGGAATAGTGAAGGGATAGGTTACACTCAGGTATTCGGAGTAGGTTTAGTTATTCCATACCTGTGTGGTAGAGTAGAAGAGAATAGTGAAGGGATAGGTTACACTCAGGTATTCGGGTTAGGTTTAGTTATGCTATACCTGTGTGGTAGAGTAGATGAGAATAGTGAAGGGGTAGGTTACACTCAGGTATTCGGGTTAGGTTTAGTTATACCATACCTGTGTGGTAGAGTAGATGAGAATAATGAAGGGGTAGGTTACACTCAGGTATTCGGGTTAGGTTTGGTTATGCCATACCTGTGTGGTAGAGTAGAAGAGAATAGTGAAGGAGTAGGAAGGTAGGTAGAGGGGGAGACATTGTAACTGTATAGTAGGCCATTGGAATGATTGGTGGTGGAGCAATAGGAAAGGTATGCAGGATGTTGGGATTTGTATATGGACAGGACAGGAGGTGCCAGTTTCCCTAGTTGGTGTAGGGGTATAGAGTGTTAGTTGGGGGGGGATCCGCCAGGTGGTGATCATGTGCTGCTCCAGGTGTGCTTGAGGTGTTCCTTCATGTGTTATTTACATGTGTCATGTGGGACAGATGAGGTAATACACGTGGGTAGGGGGTTCCAGATTCTGCCAATATAGTTGGGGAAGAGAGTGTCACCTACTTGTGATTGTGAACAGTAATAGTAATGAAACAGGGGTCGATAGGTAAGTGGATGTAATGGGGCACACAGGGGGACAGATAGTAGTGGAAATGTCTGGGGATGTGCAGGTAGGCTGACGGGAATGCCTACAGGTGGCCATTTCTTCTACAGAAACAGCTGTGTATATACACTGCATTTGGAGGTAGCTTTGGACTCTCAAACCCCTGGGTGGGGGTGGGGACAACAATAATACCTTGTGATGCCAATCAGTTCGACTCACATGCCTACAGTGGGTTGTTGCGACCATGTGTTCTTTGGTGCTATTTAGTGGGATTTGCAGCAATACATCTGGTTATGCCGTACTTTGCCATGTAAAATAGACTGTGCTACAGTGGGACTCATAGAGAGAATGGCTGCTCATTGGGCGATGGCTCTGCCCAATGAACACTATTGCTTAAATCCCTGGGGCGGTCCGAATAGAACCGCTCCAGCCAACACCTGCATGCCTAGACCCATAATTACATACCCATAGTCCCCCCCCCCCGCACCTCCTCTACAGCACTCATCTTACTCTGGGTGCAGGTCGGGTCTAAACACACCACTACACACTGCCTACTCTCCACTTCACTGGTCATCAGGCTTTCTCACCCTTGTAGTCCAGGTACGTACACGCCGCACCTTGAAAGGTCATTGCACGGGCATTCTCCTATTACAAGATAATGTTTGGGGTGTCCCACAATGGATGCTCCTGTCTCTGTTCCAAGATTAGACTTAGCGGGTCCACTGTGGCCCCCTCCTCTGGTTGTATCCTGCCTGTGGTCTCAGGAGCAGTTGATTGTTTACATTGTTTGTGTGTTTGTTTGTATGTTTCCCCTGTCTGGCTGGGGAGGGTTAATGCTCCGTGATACACGTTTGTTGATTGAGCCCCTCACCCCATTGGCACGGCCTGTGAACATATGTCATTCTTAAGTGCTGTATCATATCATAGCTATATATCTGTGTATATCTACACACACACACACACAGACACACACACACACATATATATATATATATATATATATATATATATATATATATATATATATGTATATGTTTGCATATATATATATATATATATATATATATATATAAACAAACGATAACCCAAGACTTCACTGATGGATGAAAAGGCAGCAAAGCACCAAAGCACAAATAAAATCAAGATAAACTTTATTCCAAGTTCCAAATTTCCACGTAAGCTTCGGTGGTGTAATACCGCTTCCTCCTCAGCGTGATACAACTGAACAAAAGGAAACACATTATATAGACTGACATCACTTCCTCAATTAAACAATTGAATAAAATTAAACAATCAAATAAAATCAATTAATTAATTAACATTCATTGCAGGATAGATGTAAAAACCAAACTAAACTAAAACCTATCAATGGCAAAAAATAAAGAAAGAATGTATGTGTATGTGTATTGACTCGATATTCAGTCACAAGTGTATGTCTGATAGTAAAAACATGAATCAATAAATACCATGAGTAACAATCATAAATAACAATCATAAATAACAATCATAAATAACAAAAGCAGAGTGTGAGTGACTAAACTCTACTGAGGGCTCATCATTTAAGTGGCCTAGCTTTTAATATGGGTTTCAATGAGACACTCTCATTGAGTCCCCTACCTAAGTGTCCCCCAGACGAAGAATCCACTTGGGTTCAGATTCCTCAGTTAAATTAATTATATCCCCACCCCTGCTGTTAACTATTTGTGTATGTAAAACTTGAAATAAAAATGCATGCCCTTGACCATTTTGAATCATATGTTTTGCTATAGCTGGTTAATTCACCCCTGTTGAAACAATAAATGTGGTCCCTTATCCGTTCACGAAGTGACCTATTCGTTTTTCCTATATAGAAGTGAAAACATTTCTGACACACGGCCACATAGACAAGATTCCTACTACGGCAGTCAGAAACACACCTGATCTGCCAGAGGCCATCATTTGGATTGAAAAACCTTGACATGTCAATGTAGTCACATTGGGGACAGGAGCCACATTTACGTGTTCCATAAAGATAATCGGCTGCATTAACCCTGTCTGGTAAGGTAAGTTTGGGAAAGCACAACTGTTGTTTGAGATTCTTTAAATTACTGTAGGCATAGGAAGGGCAGTTTCAACAATTGATCTAATATTGTCATCTGTCACCAGAATATTCCAGCTGTTCAGAATCGTAGATTGTATCATGTTTATATTCTCACAATGCAGTGTACCACGGGTAGACGAGGGCACCCAGCAGCACAGGTGGACACAGGTTCATTGAAAGCAGAAAGAAAGGTTTCCCCTTAGAAGATCTAAGTCTGGATACATCACCACAAATATGGGTTACCCTGTCTGGTGAATAGCCCCTAGCGAGGAAGGTTCTCTTAATGTTATCTAGCTCAATGTAAAAGACTTGATCTTGAGCAGAAAAATGAAATTCTGAGGGCTTGACCTCTGACAATATTGTCAAGGTTCGAGGATGGTGCATACTGTCAACAGCCAGATATGCAGCTCTATAACATGGTTTTCTATATACTCTGCTGGCAAACCCACTGGGTGTTTTGTAGATAATGACATCTAAATAATTAACAGAGACAAAAGACATCTCCATTGTAAATTTAAGGAAACTACTAGTGTTATTAATGTAGTAAAGAAAAGTTGGTATCAAACTTGCCTGGACAGTCCATAAGATAAAGAGGGCATCTAGAACCCGTTTGTAGAAGGCCACATCTGGTTGGTTCAAGATGTGTTCCTTCTCCATAACCATAACAAGGTTTGCACATGAGTTTCTAGCTAGTGCCCATCACTACATCGTGCCCGTTTGTCTATATATATTGTCCAAGAAGATGAAATAATTGTTCTCAAGAACAATCTCAAGTAGCATACATAAAAAGTCTGCCTCTGTAGGAGCCATAAAATCATATAGAACACTTCTGACCATCTCTAAACCTTTCTGATTTGGTATGCAAGTAAAAGCAGACCACATCCAGGGTCATGATGTAAAAGTGGAGGTGTCGCTGTTGCTTGCACAGAAATTATAAAGATCTTGTAAAAGATGTCTAGTATCCAACAAAACCTGTGGAAAATGTTTCAATATTGACTTGAGCCTACTATCTAAATAGATAGAGACTGGCTCGGTGAGCCAGCCTGCCCCGGCCACTATGGGTCTAAGAGGTGGGAGAGTGTTATGTTTATGAACCTTGGGTAACCCATTAATTTGTGGTGTAACAGGATGTTCCACCAAAAAATAATCAAATAGCTCATTGGTCAAGACATTCAAGGACTTGCATTCAACTAATGTGTCAACTACTCTGCTGCAAGACTTCTCAACTTCTAACGCATTGACAGAAATGTATGATTCTCCATTTAACATATCAAGCATAGAATCTACATAAAACTTTCGATTCATCACAACTATTATACCGCCCTTGTCAGCTGGGCGAATTATTATATTCTCATTAAATCTCAAAGAATTAAGAGCTTTACGTTCATTTTCTGACAAATTCTCAGTAAAAGTCCAATTCGGATCACCAAAATTAGCATATAAGTCTTTCTCAGCACTTCTAAGAAAAACTTCCAAGTTAGGATGTAAAGGTGGATTAATGAGGCTCCGTTTTTTGAAAGAATACTGATGACCAATCGGTTGTTTATTAAATATTAATTTAAGATTAATATTTCTCACGAATAATCTCAATGCAACAAGCACTTCACCAATATCAGTACCAGTCTTAGGGATAAATGTCAAAACTTTGTCGAGTAGATGTAATTCATCCTTAGTCAAGGCATAATCTGAAATGTTCAGGGTTAGAGATTCGTTCCCCAACGCTGTCTCTGTGGAAGCTGCTGGGCCTCTGTGTAAGATTCCCTGCGTTTCGAGCTCCTGTTCAGCTCGTGTTCGACAGGCCTCTTCCTGCCAGTCCTGATAGGTAAAGGGATCTGTGGAAAATCCTGCGGGTCTGGCCTCTGCAGCTTATCTAACTGTATTTTGCGACGCACTACTGTGCTAGTTCTTGTCGCAGCCGAGGAACCCGTGGTAGAAGAATTCAACGGTGCCTCGGCAGGAGTGAAATAGATCGAAGTAACCAACTGTGAGGTGTTCTGGCCGCCAGAAGCAGTGTCCGTTGCTGAATTGGCGACATTACCAGCTACGGTAGTCGCTAAGTCTATTGCTGCCTCCTGGACATCCACCAGTGGCTGCACGGCATTATAGACAGCTGGTTCTGCTGTGTAACCAACCCTGTTGATGAGCCCTCAGTAGAGTTTAGTCACTCACACTCTGCTTTTGTTATTTATGATTGTTATTTATGATTGTTATTTATAATTGTTACTCTTGGTATTTATTGATTCATGTTTTTACTATCAGACATACATTTGTGACTGAATATCGAGTCAATACATACTTCGATCTATTTCACTCCTGCTGAGGCACCGTTGAATTCTTCTACCACGGGTTCCTCGGCTGCGACAAGAACTAGCACAGTAGTGCGTCGCAAAATACAGTTAGATAAGCTGCAGAGGCCAGACCCGCAGGATTTTCCACAGATCCCTTTACCTATCAGGACTGGCAGGAAGAGGCCTGTCGAACACGAGCTGAACAGGAGCTCGAAACGCAGGGAATCTTACACAGAGGCCCAGCAGCTTCCACAGAGACAGCGTTGGGGAACGAATCTCTAACCCTGAACATTTCAGATTATGCCTTGACTAAGGATAAATTACATCTACTCGACAAAGGTTTGACATTTATCCCTAAGACTGGTACTGATATTGGTGAAGTGCTTGTTGCATTGAGATTATTCGTGAGAAATATTAATCTTAAATTAATATTTAATAAACAACCAATTGGTCATCAGTATTCTTTTAAAAAACGGAGCCTCATTAATCCACCTTTACATCCTAACTTGGAAGTTTTTCTTAGAAGTGCTGAGAAAGACTTATATGCTAATTTTGGTGATCCAATTGGACTTTACTGAGAATTTGTCAGAAAATGAACGTAAAGCTCTTAATTCTTTGAGATTTAATGAGAATATAATAATTCCAGCTGACAAGGCGGTATAATAGTTGTGATGAATCGAAAGTTTTATGTAGATTCTATGCTTGATATGTTAAATGGAGAATCATACATTTCTGTCAATGCTAGAAGTTGAAAAGTCTTGCAGCAGAGTAGTTGACACATTAGTTGAATGCAAGTCCTTGAATGTCTTGACCAATGAGCTATTTGATTATTTTTGGTGGAACATCCTGTTACACCACAAATTAATGGGTTACCCAAGGTTCATAAACATAACACTCTCCCACCTCTTAGACCCATAGTGGCCGGACAGGCTGGCTCGAGCCAGTCTCTATCTATTTAGATAGTAGGCTCAAGTCAATATTGAAACATTTTCCACAGGTTTTGTTGGATACTAGACATCTTTTACAAGATCTTTATAATTTCTGTGCAAGCAACAGACACCTCCACTTTTACATCATGACCCTGGATGTGGTCTTTTTACTTGCATACCAAATCAGAAGGGTTTAGAGATGGTCAGAAGTGTTCTATATGACTTTATGGCTCCTACAGAGGCAGACTTTTATGTATGCTACTTGAGATTGTTCTTGAGAACAATTATTTCATCTTCTTGGACAATATATACAGACAAACCACGCGTAGCAATGGGCACTAGCTGTGCAAACTCATACGCAAAACCTTGTTATGGTTGCGTGGGAGAAGGAACACATCTTGAACCACTCCAGATGTGGCCTTCTACAAACGGTTTGTAGATGACCTTTTATCTTATGGTCTGGCCAGGCAAGTTTGATACCAACTTTTCTTTACTACATTAATAACACTAGTAGTTTCCTTAAATTTACAATGGAGATGTCTTTTGTCTCTGTTAATTATTTAGATGTCATTATCTACAAAACACCCAGTGGGTTTGCCAGCAGAGTATATAGAAAACCATGTTATAGAGCTGCATATCTGGCTGTTGACAGTATGCACCATCCTCGAACCTTTGACAATATTGTCAGAGGTCAAGCCCTCAGAATTTCACTTTGCTCAAGATCAAGTCTTTACATTGAGCTAGATAACATTAAGAGAACCTTCCTCGCTAGCTATTCACCAGACAGGGTAACCCATATTTGTGGTGATGTATCCAGACTTAGATCTTCTAAGGGAAACCTTTCTTTTCTGCTTTCAATGAACCTGTGTCCACCTGTGCTGCTGGGTGCCCTCGCTCACCGCTGGTACTACCGTATTGAGAGAATATAGACATGATACAAACTACGATTCTGAACAGCTGGAATATTCTGGTGACAGATGACAATATTAGATCAATTGTTGAAACTGCCCTTCCTATGCCTACAGTAATTTAAAGAATCTCAAACAACAGTTGTGCTTTCCCAAACTTACCTTACCAGACAGGGTTAATGCAGCCGATTATCTTTATGGAACACGAATGTGGCTCCTGTCCCCAATGTGACTACATTGACATGTCAAGGTTTTCCGTAATCCAAATGATGGCCTCTGGCAGATCAGGTGTGTTTCTGACTGCGTAGTAGGAATCTTGTCTATGTGGCGTGTGTCAGAAATGTTTTCACTTCTATATAGGAAAAACGAATAGGTCACTTCTTGAACGGATAAGGGACCACATTTATTGTTTCAACAGGGTGAATTAACCAGCGCTATAGCAAAACATATGATTCAAAATGGTCAAGGGCATGCATTTTTATTTCAAGTTTTACATACACAAATAGTTAACAGCAGGGGTGGGGATATAATTAATTTAACTGAGGAATCTGAACTCAAGTGGATTCTTCGTCTGGGGGCACACTTAGGTAGGGGACTCAATGAGAGTGTCTCATTGAAACCCATATTAAAAGCTAGGCCACTTAAATGATGAGCCCTCAGTAGAGTTTAGTCACTCACACTCTGCTTTTGTTATTTATGATTGTTATTTATGATTGTTACTCATGGTATTTATTGATTCATGTTTTTACTATCAGACATACACTGGTGACTGAATATCGAGTCAATACACATACACATACATTCTTTCTTTATTTTTTGCCATTGATAGGTTTTAGTTTAGTTTGGTTTTTACATCTATCCTGCAATGAATGTTAATTAATTAATTGATTTTATTTGATTGTTTAATTTTATTCTATTGTTTAATTGAGGAAGTGATGTCAGTCTATATAATGTTTCCTTTTGTTCAGTTGTATCACGTCTGAGGAAGCGGTATTACACCGTGAAAGCGCTTACGTGGAAATTTGGAACTTGGAATAAAGTTTATCTTGGATTTTATTTGTGCTTTGGTGCTTTGTTGCCTTTTCATCCATCAGTGAAGTCTTGGGTTATCGTTTGTTTACATCACTGACTCTAAGGGCCTTGGTTTGTTTGTTCTATATATATATATATATATATATATATATATATATATATATATATATATATATATATATATATATATGTATATGTTTGCATATAATATATATATATATATATATATATATATATATATATATATATATATATATATATATAAACTATATGTGGATGTATGGGTATCTGCATATGTATATATATATCTATATTTGGGTATTTATATATATGTCTGTCTATGTATGTATACATTTGTACTACAGAGAGGGAGAGATATATGTCTATTTAGTTATGGGTATATATATATATATATATATATATATATATATATATATATATATATACACACACACACACACACACACACACACACACACACACACACACACACACACACACACACACACACATACCTCTACATATTTATTTATTTATTTATTTATTTATAGCATATTTATATAGCCTGTAATGTTGACTGGTATTGCTGGATACTGTGTTTCATGTGCATACCGGCCAACCTTGTGTGCCACATATGCTTTGCGATACCTACAACTAAATCCGTTAGTGTACACAGAGTCACACATGAAATCTGTTGTTAGTACCAGGAATACATTCGTTCCATGTGGGAATACTCGAACATTGGGTATTCAACCTTCGTCTACATCCAGAGTTACATAGGTACCCATGGCTATGTGCATGGACTATGGCGTGTGCCACACCTAGGACACCTGGGTCGGGACATCATACAGGAAGGGTCCCGAGGTGGTGGGGGGGGGCAACGTGTGGTGGTGTGGTAGCTATGGTCCGGTAACCAGGGTAAGGATGGTGGCTGCATGTGTGCTGTAAGTGGGGAGAAGTGGAACTGTGGGTTATGCATGTATGGGTTGGGGATGGCCTGAGTTGGATGGGCCTGTACTGCTCGGCCTGCCTATTGGATGGGAGAGAGGGGTATGTGATGTCAACATGTGAAATATAACAACGGGCTAATTTAATTCCTTATTTCAATGACAGAAGTACAATACAATGAGCTTGGTAGTGTATTGCAGGGTGGACGTGTTTGGCTGGGCGGGGGGTATGCCAATTCGTACGTGACGTATATTGTTTGGGGCCTCTCAGGCCCATTAACGGTGCATGTGGACATATATGTTTGTGTTCATCTACCATTGCTATCTACAAATGTCTGGCCATATATACCTCTGTGGGTATATATATTTGCTTACATATTTCTAACTATGTCCGTATATACCTACAGAGACATATATCTGCTTACATATACGTAACTTCATATGTATATGTCGACATATAGATGTTGACATATATATGTGTAGTTGTTGGCATTTGCATGTATATCTGTTTATATATATATATATATATATATATATATATATATATATATATATATATATATATATATATATATATATATATCTCTGGATATTTACATATATGTATATGTATATGTGACTACATATATAGATATGTTGTAACTGTTTAGATAGTAATATATTTGCACACACATGCCCATCTACCTGTAGGTATACATTCTCTGTACTGTTGCATGACTGGGCTGGGTATCTGGCATAGCTTAGTGGTAAATCATTTTGTGTATGCTGTGCATGGTCCTGGGTTCTGGACTTGCAGAAGCTGGTTGTTTTATTGCTGGGCAGAACACTGGCCATTGGATATGGTGTGTTTAAGGCACTTTCAAGCGGTTGTAAGCAGGTTTGTGTGGAGGTAAGCACGGCCAACTTCCGGTCACAGTGTCTTAGACCCAGTTAGCTTCTCCTTTGCTTAATCTGTGTTGGCAGTACTTAACCCCTCGCAAACGCACTTGCACATGCTTACTGGTGCTTACATATGCTTACTACTGCTTATCTGTGCTTACGCCTGCTTACTGCTGCCTTATTCATTATGATACTGACTTTTCACGTGCATTTCCTGTAGTACTCCTGTTCATAAAAATGTATGTTATTTAGTGGGTTTTGCATTACAAATATTGTTTATATCATGCTTTGCTGTGTAAAAGAGATTGTGCTATGCTGGGACATGAACTGGGAATGCCTGCTCATTAGGTAAACACTCTGCCCACTACACTGTTGCTGGCATGCTTCATTTGCATACATTGTCCATTTTATCCTCTTCAGCCTTTTAGGCTGCTTTCACCGTGGCTGAGCAATGGGCACATCCACACACCTACGGTTAATGGTACTCAAAGCTTTAGACAACCATATGGGGGTTTCTTCATTTCATCTTTATGTCTTGTTGCTGTAGTATGCATGGGGGACTGTTGTTGGGGATATGTGGACACCTATGAGCAATATCGCTCATTTATTTCCACTTTATGCTGTCCAACATTGCAGGGCATTTTTATTCTGTGGGCTCTGCTCTCAGACATGCCCCCTGCACTCGTACATGCTCCATGTAAGCATGGGGGATCGGGCAGCATGCCTTCATTACTATGCATGGCGTGCTGCCATCCTGCTCCTAAGGATCCGCTTCCATCCAGGACTAGACTAGTCCTGCATGGAAGATTAGTAAATCTTGGGGACAATCTATATTTTTGAGATAGGAAGGAGAATACACTTTTGGTACTTAGAAGTGACTTTTTCAATTCATTACTTCTCTATGTTATTTAGAGTTAGGCATGTATTTCATAATATCAAGATGCACCTGCATTCATTTCATGCTTTTGATAAAAAAAAATAATAAAAATGTAGGATTGCTAAAAATGGTTAACAAATATTTATTTTAAAATCGTAATGATATTTTAATACTGTATTATTACTAGATAAGAGATACTTTCAGATTCACTTTATAATCTTGAAATACTGAAATCTCGAATTTCAGTATCTCTAGACTGTAAAGCTGAATATTCACAATATCGAAATGCCAAAAGCATGAAATTCAAAATCATGACTTTTAAATACACCCTCCACCACACAAACATACATACACCTTCCTCCCCACACTACAACAAGCCAACAAAAGACACACAAACACAACACAAATACACACACCTACCCTACATATAAGAAGGGGGGCAAGCCCTCCAGCACCCTCCATGTGGGGGCTGTACCCCCCACACCCCCGCTACTTATATATACTAACTCCGAGGTTGCACTAAAAAGACAGAACCCATCACTACATACTCTATATTCTTCTTGCACAAACACACACCACATGCGTACAAACACCACCACTCTCAACATTACACGCTCACACTCTTACCTACCTACCCTAACCAACACCTAAAACTTCTCAATACACTCACATACACTCAAATCCCTACACAAAACCTTAGAAAAACAGCACATATCTGAATCTCCACATATATGCACACAGCAGCAAGCAAACCATATTCCATAGCACACCGCACCTACAAACACAGCAATTCCCACATACCACACCACGATAACCGCAAATTAGACACTTCAAATTCGATCAAGTGCAGTTTCGCTCACCTTCACTTTTGGCATTTTCATCTTGAGATACTAGATACTGAAATTCGAGATTTCAGTATTTCGAGATAGTAAAGTGCTTCCATATTTTCTCACCTTATATCTGTTCTTTTCCCTGCCTGAATATAACAGTTTAGAAAAAAAATCTTTTTATAAGACCATAAATCAAAAGCTTTTCACTGAGATTCAGAAAGGCTCTATCTACTCACATTAACTGGCCAAAGTGAGTTGGTCACTTATCAAGATGAAAAGAAAATATAATTTAGAGAAAAAGCAAAAGCTGCACAGAGAAACAATTCATTAATGGCTTTCAATCAAATATTGCATTGCCAGACCCAAACATGCTAGAGTTATCCCTTCAAGTCTATTTATCATGGTAACATAGACACCTTTTAATATGCATGCATGCACACACCGACACATACAAACACACACATACATGCGCCCGCGCGCGCACACACACACACAGACACACACACAAAACCATACATGCACACATAAATACAGAGATGGATTCCTAATACTTACGTCCTGCAAAGTGACCCCCAGGCATGACCACACACACACACACACACACACACACACACACACACACACACACACACACACACACACACACACACACACACACACACACACACACACACACACACACACACACACACACACACACACACACACACACACACACACACACACAAACACACACACTACCAAAATGTATTTATTATTTTTTTTATATTTGTTTACAGGGTAGTACACTGATCTCAATGGGCCATTTGCAGGAGTAGCCAGGGTGAATAGGATCACATAAGAAATGAACAAATCACATTTATAGATACAAAGATATGCTAGAAAACATACACATATTTTACAGGTGCAAAAATATAATATAACATTTAGTTCAAGAAGCACTTTGCAAAGTCAAGACATGAATGGAAATATAAAATCACGCTTAGCAGAGCTTTTTGGATAAAATGTAATCACAATGACTGAGATGCTACAGGGATAGCAGCATATCATTATATTGTGAGGTATGAAGACATTAGAAGATGCAGGTGAGAATAGCTGCAAGAAAGGATACCACAAGGCTTTACTGTACCTATATGGAATCACAGTATGGCCCACAATTATTCCCATAGTGATGAAATGGGGAGGACAGACATTTGGACAGCATACAGCTTTTCTTCCCAACAGGAAAATTAACTTAGCACAACAATTCTCTAAATTGTTGTGCCATGTTATTCTACTGATACTGCCCTCTCCTGGGTAGAGTGCATGGCTAATTTGCATTATCTGCTCCCGAGGAGTGCTGCATTTATATCACCGAGAGAAAGAGGGAGAGGAGGAGGGAGGAACATAGAGAAAGGGCGAGAAAATTTCAAAAGCAGACTGGCATGACAATTTTATTTTTAAACTGGAAATAAAATTTCGAATACCTTTAAAATAAAATGATTTAACATTTTAACCCAACTACCTAAATTAAACTATTCTCATTTCATGTGAAAAAACAACATAATAAAATGGGTAAAAATGTTTATGCAAGAAATATGCTTTTTTTGTTACTTAGATTATCAGAAATTTTCTGAGATGTCTCACAAGTAAATCAGCTTACTTATGCTTTCTTTAAATAAACATATCAGCAGAAAAAGAAAACATTCCCCTGCACTATAATCTTATTAGAATTCGACAGATAGTGAAACAGAGTGCAGTGGCAAAATTATGAGGAAAAGGTCCTTTCCTTCTCTCACTGTACATCCTTTAAGGATCAAAATGAAATGTCATGTTTTATTTGGAGGACCTGTTATCAGAAGCAGCTAAAACAAATATAAAAGTCGGTAACTACTGAACTTGTCTCTTGTGCTTTTCTGTTTTTTTTTTTTTTATGGTGTTATTAAAGAACCTGTCGTGTGAATAGAAAAACTGATTAGATAGTTTTATGCAATTAGATTAAATTTTGGGAAACAAACACGTTTCTACTGCAGTTTACTTAAAATGTATTTTTTTTAATCTTACCTTGCAACTCTGTGTTGAAGCTCTGACTACAACCCAGATAACCTAGGACTAACTATTGAGGCATGTACAGAATATGGTTATGTGGGAGCACAGACTGAGATGGAGGCGGCAAGGTTCACTGTTTTATTGATGTATGGTTATGAAAGGATGTCACATCAGACTCTAAAATAACATTTTGGTCTTGACAGATAAATGTATTCCAAACAATGCATGCAATTCCCCAAATCAGGCATACGTGGCAATGAAGATGCTTGCAAGGTTATTATGAAAGTCAAGCCCACCAGCTACTGCTGTAATGTATAGGTGTCATGCTTGCTATAAATGCCATTTATGATGATCTGGATGGTGCACTCCCTGTAATGGCTCTTGCCCCTTGCAGGATCCTAGAGGTATTAACTGGTAAACTATATTCTTCCCTCATTAGATCAATTATTGAGTACAATGCTCCCTTCAGTATGTCTCTGACCAGGCATATAAAACGAATGGAATAGCCACACATGTTCATCACAAAAAGAATACAGAGCATTAACAACCTGTTCTACATGGACTGCCTCAAAGTATTATCCACATACTCTGTTGCCTATACACTGCTGAGAGGCGATCTGTGCCTGGCATACAAGGCATCCTCTGAGCCCACGCTAATGGACCTTTTGCATTTACAAAGCAAATAGCACAAGAATTATCTGATCTAGGAGAACTAAACCTTGTTTTTGACATTAATAGGTAATGTTGGAGGGACAAGTATGTGTCTCAGACAATATCCCTTCTCTGGATCAGCCTTCCCATCCATGTGAATCAGAGTTCTTCTCAAACCCAATTCAAGCATAATATGCACCAGTGGATGGGGAACTGGACATTTACCCCGAGTCTGACACCTATGTTTCTAATAGACAGAGGCAACCTATAAATGCTTGACCATCCAAGCTCAAGCCTACATATAGAATAACCATGGGCACCAGAAATTATCAGATATATTTGCTTTACAGAAATTACACTAGCAGCATAAATGATGCCTTTAGTTATCTGCCTGTATATTTGGGAAACATGGTTTGGCTTAAAAAGACCTAGTATACACCTATGAACCTATGAACAAAAGAGAAGGTTTCACCAATTACTGTTGGTACTAAGAAACAAAAATGGGCAAATGTTTCTGTTGATGGTCAGCAAGAAGAGGAAACTAAAACATGTACTTTATTTTCTTTTTTTTTTTTCGTCTTTTGTAAGACTAACATACATTCCTGAAACTACTCTGTTTACCTGAGATCTGCTTCAGAAATGGATTTTATGCTGATTCCTAAGAAAATATCTGTTTGGCAGTTGGAGCAGAGGATAAAAGAACTATTAATGAACTGTACTCATAGGTTCGTAGGTATGTACTATGCAAATGACCACCAGGACCTTTATAAGCCTTGCAGTGCAACCCATCAAAATTGTGTCCCTTTGTATCATGGATGTTTATTAGGAGAGGGCATGTTAGTCTAGAAGTTTCTAGAGGTGACATAGGAGAATAGATCACTTTGGGCATGCCTGTCTGCTTCTTTCTGTCAGAGACATGGGGGCCAGACCTGGGGTGAATTCCCAATTTCCCATCCTTTGGCCAAGGTTATGTTTAAATAAGTCTAGGGATGGACTCTCTTTAACATGGATGGGTAGCCTGTTCCAGAGCATGACAATCCTCTGAGACACATTGCTGTCTCACCAGCATATCTTATTTATATCACAAGCAAAATTTAAATTATTCTATCTAGTGGTTCTGATGCTGTTCATTTTGAGGATTAGCAAAAAGTCCATTAGAGCTGGATCCATGAATGCCTTATATGTCAGGCATAGATCATCTCTCAGTAACCTGTGGGATATTGAGTATAGGGATAAGGACTTAAGGTGATGTGGATAGGACAATGTGTTTATACCCTGGCTTTTTCTGGTAAGGAACTGTGGTGGGCATTCCAGCTATTGACATAGGGACATTATACTCAATGATGGGTCTGATAAAGGCCAAATGAAGTGGCACTTTAACTTCTTTGGATCTGGACACCATGCCCTTCCTTATAAATCAGGTAATATACAATGATTTTATTACTACCTCGGCCACATGTTGGTCAAAGACCAGATTACTGTCTACATATGTTTCCAGGTCTCTGACTAAGTGGGTCAACTCTTAGGGTGTCTTATTGATTGAATAACTAGCCTGGGTGGCATTTTTTCAAAAAAAGGCACTATGATGCATTTCTTGGAATTGAGTTTTAATCCATGAATTTAGCACAATTCATTTGTCTGTGTTGGACCATCTTGTAAGATGTTTGTGTCATGGGGTAATCTATGATAACTCTCAATTTGCATCATCTGCAAATTTTGCCAGTCAAAGACTCTTGACAGTACCCTTTGCCTCTGAGAAGTAGATTTCAAATAGAAGAGATCCCAGTATGGAGCCCTGAGGAACTATACTGTTGACCAGTTTCTTAGAGGAGATAGTCTGACCACTCCTTAATTCCTGGGTCCTGTCTGTGAGCCAGCTTGCAATCCAGTGAGCAATGTAGGGGTTTATGGACAGCTTGAGTTTGTCAACTATACCCGAGCAGGGTATTGTATTTAATGCCTTAGCCAGGTTCACTTAAGTGGTATGAACCATGTTCCCCTCATCCATTGCTTTGGTGACTTTCTCAAAGAGTTCCATTAGATTTAGTACACATGACCTTCCCTTGACAAAGAAAATTGGGTTGGAGACAGTGAGTGAAGGTTACCTATAACTTTAATAATCATTTCTATGATAATTCATTCCATGGTTTTGCATATTAGACTCGACAGACTAATGGGTCTGTGGTTTCAAGGATTGGTTGATAGTCTACCCTTGTGAAATGGGATAACCATTGCAGTTCTCCATTCTCATGGCACAAAGCCTGTTTTGCGGCTATAACTCAAAAGTGACTCAAGTTGTTCTGATAGATCATGTTTCAAGCTATTTAAGAAGCATCCTGGGATATTGTCAGGGTCCATTAGGGGTTATGTTAGTAGGTATTTCATGGGCAGAAGTGGGGGTTGGGGTGGAGAGTGACATTTGAGCTGAATTAGTCAACCAGCATATTTTCTATGTCACTGTGTGCAGTGAAAATGGTACCAATGGCCACCAGCTCACCTCATTGCTGTGTGCCACCTTTGAGGTTTTAATGATAGCTGTAGAAGATCTAGTGGTTGTCTTTAGCCTTTGGCCTTGTTGGGCTTAATTAGTCTTCTTAGTTTCCTACTTAGTTTAAAATAGGGACCTCCTATCATTATGGGAATTGCTCTTCTTATTTTATCCATGACTTTTTCCTTTTGTTATATACACTATTACGGTTAGTACTCCACCATTATTTTTACAATTTACATGGCTGTGCAGGGTCCCTGTGAAGAATTCATCATAGGTTGCTGTGACCTTGGAGTTGGTAGGGGCATTGACTTTTGACGAACTATTGCTTAATACAATTTAGTTTACTTTGGAATATTTCATAGGTAGGTACTAGGCTATTGGCCCTAGGGCCCATACAAGCCTAGCCAAAAAATGTACCCTGGCTTTCACCACCCAAGAAAATTATTTTCCTGTGCCCCTGTCGAGCAGAGCCACAGAAGTGATCCCTAGGGTGAATTTCCCATTTCCCATCCAATCATCAAGATTTTTCTTGAAGAGTGCTAATGAGGAGCTCTGTTTGACATAGATAGGTAGTCTGTTCCAGAGTATGGAAAGTCTCTGGGACAGGAATATATCCCTCCAGCATGTTCTGTTTATTGTAGTGACAAGGTTAAATTCCCTAGAGTGTGTAGCTCGGACGGATTGGGATTTCTTTAAGTGGAGCATGTCCAACAGCTCTGGGTTTGACATAGCTTTGTATGTTAGGCAGAGATCGCCCCTGAGTAGGCGATATGCGATGGAGTAAATCTGTAGCTTTTTGAGACGGTCTGCATAGGGCATCTGTTTGAGGCCAGTAATCGTCTTTGTGAGGTATTTCTGTGGTCTTTCCAGTTGTTGTAGATGTCTTGTGAGGTACATACCAAAAGGGGCGTTGTACTCTATAATGGGTCTGGGTGATGAGTAGAGGAGAACAATAACCTCTTTTTTTCTGGATGAGAATCCTTTTGTGATGAGATGAGCCATGTAGAAGGATTTCCTGAGCAGTGGTGATGTGATTATCAAAGGAGAGACTACTGTCCACCTGTGTCCCAAGGTCTCTTATCACATTTTTGGCATTAAGTAGACTACCAGCTATGTGGTAGTTCATGGGTACAGAGTTTTTACCAAAGGGGATGATAATACACTTTTTGGCATTGAGCTTCATGCCATGGCTTTGACACCAGGTATCTGTCTCGGTGAGGCCCTTTTGTAGTTTGTCCATATCGTTAGGAGTTTTGATTATGGCTCCTAGTTTGCAGTCATCTGCAAACTTTGTTAGCCAAAGACCTTCTGTGTTGGCCTGCACTTCAGAGAAGTAGATACCAAACAGGAGAGGACCCAGGACTGAACCCTGTGGTACTCCACTTGTCACTGGTCTGATGTCGGATTTGGAATCCGCTACTTTCACAGTGTGGGTTCTGTCCGTGAGCCAGTTGGCAACCCATCTTGTGACATAGGGATTTATACCTAGTTTAGTTAGCTTATCTATAATTCCAGAGTGGGGGATGGTGTCGAAAGCCTTGTCAAGATCTAGATAAGCTGTGTGAACCATTTTACCCTCATCTATGGCTTTGGTGACTGCTTCAAAGAAGTCAATCTGTTTTAGGAGACATGATCTACCTTTTACAAATCCAAACTGAGTGGGGTCCAGAGTTTGGAGATTACCAATGTCTTTGTTTATGAGTTCCATGATGATACATTCCATGGCCTTGCAGACTAGGCTCGTCAGGCTAATGGGGCAGTAGTTCCCGGGGTCCGTCGTGGCTCCCCCTTTGTGGAGTGGGATAACTGTCGCGGTGCGCCATTCAGTGGGTACAAAGCCTGAGGTGAGGCTATGATTGAACATGGTGCTTAGGTAGGGTGCCAGTTCATTCTGTAGTTAATGTAGAACACAGCCTGGGATATTGTCAGGTCCCATGGATGCTGTGTTCTTGGCTTTGGAGAGTGTGTTTTTTACCTGTGCAGCCGTGATTATAGGAACTTTGCATTCTTCCGGTATAGAGATGGGCCCTCTAGGGGGTGAGGGGAGGGGTAAAGTTAGCACTGAACCTATCTGCTAGGATGTTAGCAATATCAGTTGGTTCTGTATATTTAGTGCCATCATGCTGTAACTCAGAGCGGATCTGAGTGTTCCCATTTAGATTCTTGACATAGCTATAAAATGCTTTGTGGTTGTCTTTAGATTCAGTGGCAATTTTGTTTTCGTAACTAGCTTTGGAGGATTTTATGAGGGATCTCAACTTCTTACTGAGGTTGACCAGGGAGTTCCTCCAGTCATGGGATTTTACTCTTTTTTGCAACAGTTTCTTTCTTCTGTTGTAGAGTTTGTTTATGGCAGAGGACCACCAGATTGGCTTCCTTTTTTTGGAGGATAAGTTTGCTGTGATTACAGAAGTGATTTTTATTTTGTAGGTGGCAGCTTTGTAGTTGTGACGATATGACACTGATGGTGCAGCACTCTCCCATATTAGTAAGTACCACACACAGTATGTTTCAACCTCTAATGGGTGCGTGCACTATCTGGTCAAGGGTATTTGTATTAATAAAGTTCAGGAATCACTGTGCCTGCAAGTTTGAGGCAGTGTATGTTTTCCAGTCTATAAAGGGATAGCTAATGCCCCCAATGAATAGGGTATTAAGTTTAATGACTAGTGTCATCAGTAGATCTAGGTATGAGCTATGGCATTCTGGGAACATAGAATGTGACCTACAACTTGTTAGGATACGGCATGTTAATTTGTCTATGGTGATTTGCATGTGGATAGATTCCAATGTATCATCCTGTTTAACTAACCAAGACTTAAACGTGTTGCTAATATAGATTGAGAATTCTCCAACTTTTCTCTCTGTCAGTGCAGCTGATGGTCTAAATGTGTGGAAGGCACTAATGCCTTGCACTGCCAGAGTATTTTTTGCATATTTAAACCATGCCTTGGTAACAGCACAGATGTCTATGTCCTCCAAAGTCAAGTGAGCTTGTAGGATGTGACGTTGCTTGTTTAGGCTCATAGCATTGAGCAGTAACACCCTTAAGTGTCCTTGAGTTTTATTTGCTATGTCAGTAGGTTTGTCAAGTTGTCATTGTTGAAAAAGGCTCTAAGGGGGTAGATAAAGTTTTAGCCAATATTCAGAAGCCTAGGGGAGACAAGTGCAGGCCATCCTTTGCAAAGCAATGTGATTCGTTAACCATGTCCACCTATGCTGAACAATATTGAAACCCCTTCTAAAGACATCAGAAACAAAGCCAATTATTGAAGTCAATCATCCTTTGTTAGTATTGTGACATCTTCCTTGGAAAAGGTAGAATGTTGCTCAATGCAAGGCACATACCTGCTTGAGACACATATTTAAAAAGTCTTTGATAATGTCTCTTTTTATGTGATCCAGAGAAGTATATCTCAGGATATTAATGGGCACATGAAAAATATTGATAATGTCTCTCTTCAAGGAAACCAGAGAAGTATGTTTCAGGCTATTAATGGCCACAATGAGTATAACAGAATCATACTGGTACCTGTGGTGTAGTGACTTGAGTGCATCTGTAACTTGGCAGATGCTGACTCCAGAAAAGCAACTAACCATTATCTTCTTGCTATTCAGTCTAGTGAGTGTGACATCTGTGTGTCATACAATGCAGTCCCCTATGACAAGAGTCCTGGATAATTTTCTTGAGTTACAGGCTTTGCTGTTGGGGCTCCATTGGGTTTAGGCGCAAGTCTGGTGTTTGGTGTTGCTTTTGATGAGTGCTTTAGAGACTGTTGAGCTTAGGTTTTCCCTTTTATTGTCTTAGGAGTTCATTAAGGTTTAGGAAGATTGCTTTTGAAGTGCTTCAGCATAAGTTGGTCTATGTGTATGGTGGGCACTGTGCTTGTATGTGAGATTTTTGCCTCTATTGAAATTGTGTATGTGCATATCTTGCATACTGTGTTTGTTTCTTTAAGGATTAAATGGTTGTCTGTGACGATGAGAGAATTGTTGCATTGTCTCTGGATGCCCATATCTGCCAAGCTGGCTAAGGAAACATTTGCACCCTGGTCATCCTGTAAAGGGGCTTGTGTCTAATAGGTCTACAAAGTTACCACATGCATATGTAAACTTAAAAAGCTGATAATACTTAAAACGAGTTTAAATTTTAAATATTTTTGCTGTGTATTGATGTGCATTTGTGATTAAAGTTGCTTTAAACTTCACCATTCGTAGTTGGTGGTCTGTCCAGAGTGTTTCACCATTGGATTAACAGTTTTCATTGTTTTGGACAATTATTTCCCTTCATTTTGGGTTTGTAATACTTCAGATAAGTTTAATTTTTTGTATATTCAGAGCATAATTGAACATCCAAATGGGGCACTTGTGCTATATGAAAACCAGTGCAAACATAGTTTAATTTTTTTTTCTGCTAATTGTTTGCTGTTGAGCTCTTAAAGAAAACTTTTGCCTGATTACTGAATGGTTTAACTTTAAGGGGATTTTTTTTGTCAGATAATGCCTTATTTCTGTCACGAGGATTCACAAATACTTAATAAAAATGAGTTAACTCAAAACAGGTATTATAGATTGACTTTAAGATCCTTTGTTAGTAACGTCTGGTTGCAGATACTCAGTAAAAAACAAGTCAGATCAAAATGAGGAACAAGTTATAACACATAAATGCAGTAATCAGAATTATTACCTTAAACCATTTTAGAGCTGTTACAGAAGGAAACCTTAACTACATAACATCAGAAAAACACTTGTATTTGGATTCTAGGTATAAATGGTATTTTGATTATGAGGAAGATATTTTTATGTACTGTGCTTCTTGTAATGAGACAGACTAAATTTCATATGTCGGGCCCAAAACTAGTAACTGCAATATCTAGCACAATTAAGAAGGCAATAATTTATTAGAGTTTCTCATACATCAACTAAGTATATATATGCAAACTATTTATTCTGTTTATATGCAGACGATCACCACTGTATATACGTGTTTATAATCCTGACTTCATATCTGTGTATATATATATATATATATATATATATATATATATATATATATATATACCTATCTGTCTATCTAGCTATCTATCAATGCATTATATATATATATATATATATATATATATATATATATATATATATATGTTAGATGTCTCATAATTGCTGTGCTCTGTCTGTCTGGGCATGTGCAGTGGCCTACCCAGCTATCAAATAGAAAATAAAATAGATAAATAAATCAGTGGTATTCTATGAGGGACAAATTACTCGTAAATTGCATATTTTGTCTATTTACACTGAAATGTCTTTAACTTGATTAAAGGGAGCCCCTACTATTCAGTGGAAATAAAATCTCTTTTATATAGGGAAAATCTTCCTTCCTTTCTTCATTGATAAGAGAATCAGATGTTTTACAAAAAGTATTTACGACACATTCCATTTGGGTTACATTTCTTCTAATATGCTCATTAATGTAAGGCATGGGTTAAGACAAAGTACAATGTATCTGAACAGAGTGATATATTTAATAGGTTCTCCTAGTAGAGAAGTTATGGAAACTCATCACTTAAAGGAGGAGAGATGTCAGAATATGCCAAAGATCACAGATTTAGTTATCTCAAAGTTTTTGTTCAGTCTTTTAGAGGAAAACAAGTTGATTGGATCAGGTCATTGGATATCTTGTATTCTATAGCCCCACAGGATGTATATATACACACACCATAATGCTAGTTTGCACGTATATTGTATCATGCTGACTTTATGGAGACCAAATGACCTTTGTGGAGCTCCATATTTGATAAAGAAAGTATTGGATAGTGTCTTATGCATTTCAATCCTCAATTTTCAATCTACAAGGTAGGTTTGGAAATGAAGTTTAACACGATATAGTGCTGTGATCCAACAATTCAAAAAATAGACCTTTGTTAGAAAAACAGTATTCCGCTTAGAAGACTGAAGTCAGTCAATCTGAACATTCTACCTCTTAAGAAAAGCAGCATGTTGGTTGTGCTTTCTGATCTCCTAAACCATGTTGTCTTTCTGAAATAAGACTAGTGTTCTTAGACACTTTTTAGGAAAATTAGATATCTGTCTCTAGGCATGTGAAAAGGCAAGAAGAAAGAATTGTGTAAGTTTCAAGTAGTAGATAGCAGGCATCCTTAGGGATAGCAGTGATGGCTGACATTTTCAAAGATCAGGAAATGAGTCATATAGTACAGAAATAATAGTATGGCAGACTAGAATACCGGCAAAGGTATTATGAGCCATTAGGTATCTTTGATAAAGGATATTTAATCCTGGTTGTCTGTTATTGGGAATACTTCTACACTACTGTTTAACATTTGGAATCATTCTTTGAAGGGAAAAATGGGAAATCAATTCTACTGTGGAATAGATGGGAGCATGGGGCAGATTGTCAGGTGGATGTGACAATATTGGGTAATGACATTAGCAGTGTCTGACTGATAATACACATATTGGATGCTTAGCTCCAAGGAAATAAAACAATGTGGCTTTGTTCTGCAAATAAGATTATTTACCTTGTGCTAGAACATTTTAGGTGTGTTTATTAACAAGATATACTCACAAGCGAGGAGAGTGTGTTGAGCAGATGGAAAGAGAACTTTGAGGGGTTGATGAATGAAGAGAATGAGAGGGAGAGAAGGTTGGATGATGTGGGGATAGTGAATCATGAAGTGCAATGGATTAGCAAGGAGGAAGTAAGGATAACTATGCAAAGGACGAAGAATGGAAAGGCTGTTGGTCCAGATGACATACCTGTGGAAGCATGGAGGTGTTTAGGTGAAATGGCAGTGGTGTTTCTAACCAGATTGTTTAATGAAATCTTGGAAAGTGAGAGGATGCCTGAGGAATGGAGAAAAAGTGTTTTGGTACCGATTTTTAAGAAGAAGAGTGATGTACAGAGCTGTAGTAACTACAAAGGGATTAAATTGATCAGTCACAGCATGAAGTTATGGGAAAGACTAGTGGAAGCTAGGTTAAGAAGGGATGTGATGATTTGTGATCAGCAGTATGGTTTCATGCCAGTAAAGAGCACTACAGATGCGATGTTTGCTATGAGAGTGTTGATGGAGAAGTACAGAGAAGGTCAGAAGGAGTTGCATTGTGTTTTTGTAGACTTAGAGAAAGCATATGACAGGGTGCCTAGAGAGGAGTTGTGGTATTGTATGGGGAGGTTGAGAGTGTCAGAGAAGTATGTAAGAGTGGTACAGGATATGTACAAGGGTAGTATGACAGCAGTGAGGTCTGCGGTGAGAGTGACGGATGTGTTTAATGTGGAGGTGGGATTACATCAAGGATCATCTCTGAGCCCTTTATTATTTGCAATGGTGATGGACAGGTTGACAGACGAGATCAGACAGGATTCCCCGTGGACTATGATGTTTGCGGATGACATTGTGATCTGTAGTGAGAGTAGGGAACAGGTGGAGGAGACCCTGGAGAGATGGAGATATGCTCTAGAGAGAAGAGGAATGAAGGTCAGCAGGACTAAGACAGAATATATGTGTGTGAATGAGAGGGAGGATAGAGAAATGGTGAGGATGCAAGGAGTAGAGGTGGCGAAGGTGGATGAGTTTAAATACTTGGGATCAATAGTTCAGAGTGATGGTGAGCATAGAAGAGAGGTGAAGAAGAGAGTACAGGTAGGATGAAGTGGGTGGAGAAGAGTGTCAGGAGTGATTTGTGACAGATGAGTACCAGTAAGAGTGAAAGGGAAGGTCTACAAGAGGGTAGTGAGACCAGCTATGTTATATGGGTTGAAGACAGTGGCATTGAAAAAAAGGTAGGAGTTTGAGCTGGATGTGACAGAGTTAAAGATGTTAAGATTTGCACTGGGTGTGACGAGGGTGGACAGGATTAGGAATAAGTACATTAGAGAGTCAGCCCAGGTTGGAAGGTTTGGAGACAAAGCCAGAAAGGCACGATTACATTAGTTTTGACATGTGCTGTGGAGGCATGCTGAGTATATTGGGAAAAAGATGCTAAGGATGAAGCTACCAGGTAACAGGAAAAGAGGAAGGCCTAAGATAAGGTTTATGGATGTGGTGAAAGATGACATGCAGGTGGTTGGTGTGACAGAACAAGATGCAGAGGACAGGAAGAAATGGAAACAGATGATCTGCTGTGGCACCCCTAACAGGAACAGCCAAAAGAAGATGATGATGATTAACAAGATATGTTTTTGGTGAAGTTAATTCACTTTTCCCTTTTTGGTTACATTTTTACAAAGGTACCTGATAAGACAAAATTAAGAAAATGCAGACCCATAATTTTGTGATGTGTAGAAGTTATGTGTCGCCTTCCTCTTAGGAATGGCTTGGTAAATTTTAGATCTAACCCAGGGAATAAGGTGCCCCTCAATTTCTCTTACTACTATATAATATTTCTACTGAAAGTATAAAAGAGCAAAACTTATTCAATGCATCATTACAACTGCCTTGAGGGAAGATAATACTCCATTTTCTGACTTTGATTTATCAGTGACATCTGTTTACTGTACTTGAATGACTGAGAAGTGCTGATAACATCCTTCGCTCCACTCCAGAGTTTTGCAGAATGTCCAGAATATTTTTTTATGTCGTTGATTTGTTAATCATAATATTTGCGGTTTTTATGGCAATCAATGAGGACTGAATTCATTAAAAATGCAAACATCTGAGGCCCATCTGGGGTGATATAGTCCAAGACAACACAGTGGTACAGTGGATATTTTTTTGCCTCACAGCAAGAAGTTCCCAGGTTTGATTCTTGACTGGAGTACTTTCTATGCGGTGTCTGCATGTTCTTCCTGTGTTCATGAAGGTTTCCTCTGGATGGTTCAGTTTCCTCCCACATTCCAAAGACATGTAGTAGGTGGATTGCAGACTGCAAATTGAACATGTCTGTGGTGTAGAAGAACTACTGAAGCAGGGCTAGTCACCTGAGGGTGTAAGCCTTGGCTCTAGATGATTGTAACTGTTGAAGTAACACCCTGACCCCATGAGCAAAATGGAAAAAGGGAGTTCTGTATGGATATATTTGAGTTTCAGATTTCATATCCTTCAGAAAAAGCATGGTAACACAAAATGTTTTATTCTAGCAGCTTTCATAGTTTATAAGAGCAAATTTGTCCCTACTTTTTGTGCCTTTATTCCGCCATTATATTTAGCTTTGTCCAGATGTCTTATGTCAGGAAGTTGAGAGGAATGGATAATAATGCAGACTAAGCTATGTCTTTTAGCAAAAATTGCAGGATTAATAATAAGTAATTAACCTGTGTGTGGTCCACGTAGTCTGAGAAGCTGACAAGAAACCAAGTCATCCTTTAAAACTTTAACATTTTATTTAACAAATGAAATTCTAATAGATCTCAACTCAGTGTAAAAAATAAATAAATAAATAAAAAAGCAAGTTGCTGACAAAGTCACTTGTGGAAAATATCCTGAAATTACTTCCAAATCGAATATACACCAAGGAAGGGTTCCTAGTAGTTGCAGCTGGATAGGTATAAGCCTCAATTGCACCAACCCAGTCCACTGTAACTTTCCCTTCAGATGTGTTGTACAATCTTTAAAACAACTCCCTCGAGAGTTTCTGTACAACAAAGATACTTTTATAAATAGGGTCAGCTGCAAAACCAATAAACCAAATAAGGAGGAAACACACTTTTTGGTTACGAGTTAATGTAGTGTGTTGTTGTCTAGGATGTAGTAGGAATCTTATTTGGCAAGTGTTTTGGTTTACAAATATTTCAGATTTACTATTGAGAGCCTATTTTTTCTTCCTCATCGGCTTTTGAGGATTTATTGAGTTTTGTACGTGACCCTATTTATAAAAGAATCTTCATTATACAGAAACTTTTGAGGGTGTTGTTTAAAAGATCATACAACCAGTGGACTGGTTTGGTGCAACTAAGGCTTATAACTTTCCAATTGAATCTACTAGGAACCTTTTCTTGGTGTATAATTGATTTGGCCATTACGTTAGGACATTTTCCATGAGTGACTTTGTCAGTAACTTGCTTTTTTTTTTTTTTTACACTCATTTGGGATCCAATGGAGTGGACCACATACAGATTAATGCATTTTTATTTTGGTTTCACTGCAACACATTGTTTTTTATTTGGTTAATAATTAGCAATCCTTGAGTAGACAAGCATAAACAGATGTTATATCTAACCCTTTCAGGGTATTTGTTAAACCACAATCTAAAGCACAACACTTTCCATTCTGGATAAAAAATGACACAGAAAAAACTGAACTGAGACAATAAATCCAACCACAGGACTGCCAAAATAACTTTGTTAAGCACTTTCACTCACTTTAATAGACATGAGCTTCATCAGAACAAACATTTCATTCATTACAAACTGCTTAAATACCATTTGATATCAAATCACATGACTTTCACTTTAAAAACCTTAAAGTAACCTTCCTACTTACATTTAAATTTTTGAATAAATCAAATATAAAACAATTAATATATATATATATATATATATATATATATATATATATATATATATATATATATATATATATATATATATATATATATGTTTTTAACTTACTGATGTTTGATTAAATGAAATAAAAAGTAAAATTATAAAATTATTTGATCCTGGCCATCTGCAGAAAACATTTCATGTTAACTGTGCCATTAAGGCCAGGAGATTCATCAGCTATTAATAGTATTTGCCACAAACTTTCCTTACACTCCAAAAGTGTCTTATAATCACCAGAAAACAAGTCAGCGTTGACCCTTTCCAAAACAAAAAAAGAAAATTTCTTTAACAATACACATTCTGTGGCATGAACAGCCAGAGCATTGTTGACATCTTTTTTTCTTATAGCCAAACAATGCTCATAACTTCTTTTGTTTAATGCTCTAATGGTTTTCCCAGTGTAGAATGTTTGGCATGTATCACATGTTGCACAATATACCACATCAGACACGCTACAATTGTTATCGCTCTCTAGCCACAGACTTTCTTTTTAAATGTTTAAATTCTAAGCCGGACACATTACACATGTATCTACACTGTTTGCATTTGCCACATGAAAAACTTCCAACTGAACAAATCACTGAACTTGTAGTCTGATTTTTCTTGGATTCTAAAATTTGTTTAATACTAGTGACCTTCTTGTAACAAAAAAATGGTTTATCACCTAAGATCTTAACTAATTCTGTGTTACCCATTATTACCTTCCAGTGTTCCAGAAGAATCTTTCTTATTGCACTCATCTCATTGCAAATTGGTATAGGAAAGGCTAACGTAAAATTCACATAGCCATTATTTGTGACATTGTGAGATGTAACCCTTAAGGTGACATTGCTGTCCAAAACTGGAAGTGCAGAAGTGACCCTAAGCTGTAAAACAAAATGTCTGGAAACCTTCCACCTACAGATGAGCCTGTTGCCTAGCTGGAATAATTGCATCATGTTCAGACATTTTCACTATTCTTTGTCTGTCATGCCAGGGTTAAATTGCCTTTGAGATCAGGCAATACTTGTCTCTTCCAGGACTCCAAAACTAATTCATAAGCTGATTGAAGCAGGCCTTCTCAAGGATTTCCACTTCATCTGAATGGCACACCCTGTTCATCCACCAAGCTATTTCCTGGAATTTATGTTAACTACTTTTTAAAATGTTCTTCATTGTTTACTATTGCAGTACTAATTCACAGTAAGTCCCTCACTGAGGAATTGCTCTGTCATTTTTCAGAGATGGAATTTGCAGATGGCTGAGAAAGTGAATAACTGCCTTAGGTGGGAACTAAATTATACACAGGGGTTCCATATGTTTTTCATACATTGCTTGGGGTCTAGAGCATGATGTACCCAGCTGTCCTTAGTGTGCATATTTTAACTGAGAACTGTTAAGCATATTGCCGAGCCTTAAGAAAAAAAAATATTTGCAAAAAATGTTTGGCTAACACAGGCACATAATGGCATTTCACTGACCCTCTTCTGAACTTATATTCAGGAGGCTTACAACACCATTTCAGTGTCCAACAGCTACTCTCATCTTGAAGTCAATGATAGTACTAAAGTGCATTGGAGGCCAAGCCTCCATGTCTTACAAATAGTGTAGCCAAGGCTTTTGTCATAAACTCTCATTCCAAAGCTGCCTTGTGATGGATGGGTCCACAGCTGCTTTGCAAGCACCAGTATTAGAATTATGAGTGCTGGTTACAGAGCGTAAGGACAACATTCCTTAGTTAGAGAAGAAGTTTAGGATAAAACATTTCTGGTTACTGTCACCCACCCACAGCCTGAGGCTTTCCATTCAAAATCAAATCCAGTATGAGTCCCAAGCCTCCTAAGCCCTGTCTGAGTCTCAAGCCCAATGTACCCACATCACTTCACAGAAGGTTTTCAGACTGGCACAGGACTATATGGAGTTCATGAAATCCCAATAGCCTGCACCTGAAAATGATCCTGCTCTAAAGAAATTTCCTCTGCTAAGAGAAAACAGACTCAAATCCCCAGGAAGATTCAGGATCCCCAGATTCTCAGGTAGAGAAGCAAGCCTGTGTGCATCTGTTCTCTTCAGCTACTTTCTCAGACTCAGATTCTGAAGACTTTTTGTCCTTAGCCATGCGACCTAAGCATCTATCCTTTGGAGATACCCTTCAAAGAATTAAGGAAGCCTTCAGTTAGTTAAAGTTTTCCCAGACTCATATCACGTATATGCAGTTCTGTTGTCCTACTGAACCTAGACTACTGGCTATTCCTCAAGTTCTTCAGGTTCTGGATGATGTATTTTATGATACATCCTTGCAGCCAGAATTCCACCTTCCTGCCCCTAAGCAGTCCGATTGCTTCTTTAGGGTTCATCAGTCCCATAAATGTTTTTATAAATACTTGTATAAGAATGTGGTCATGCTAAGACACCATTCACTTCAGCTACACCTTCCATTAGGACCATTGACTGCCTGTTTCTAATTCTCATACTCCAGGACTGTCCTTGAACAGTTGAGACATAAGGAGGATGGACTACAAGATAGCAGCCTTTAAAATTAATTGCTTGACTTATGCAATTTTGGGTCGGTAGTCATAGTTGCTTACATAAATGGGAAGCATGCATACATATAAATATTTCATGCATGGGCATTAATCCCCTTCTAGCCTGCCAATATATACCAAAGAGGTCACTTACGGTTAATCATTTGTTAACTGAGGGGGTGGAGCTAGGAACTAAACCTTCTATTTAAGGGGTAAAATAAAACATTTCAGAGCTTTACCAGAAAGGCTCATCCAGACTCTGCTACACTTTGCTGTGAAGGAAAGGTTAGTTTGCTTTTATTTTTTTGTATTTTGTATTACTTTATTGCCTTTCTATATTTTGAATACTGTGGTTTGTTTTCTTTACCTTGTGTTTTACTTGTATTCTGCTTTAACAGCATATTAAAACTTCAAAAGAGACCACAGCTCTCTCTCTCTTCTGACTCAGGCAGAATTTTTTTCCCATCCTCCCACCCAGTTACAGTTGTCTTGTTAAATACCGCTGTCTTTCTAGTTGCCTGCCTCTTATGTTAATCTGACCATATATCTCATTTCCTCTCTACATTCACTGGCTTGTGTGAGTAATCACAAAATCATAATTTTTGAAATCCCTCACCTTCAACTATTTAAATTTATTGGCCATCCTACTGTATTCCATAGTACCAGAATACAAAAGTGACCACCTCTTTCAATCCATCTTGCTGTTTTAAAAATAGTAACTCTCCACTAAACCTTAATTTTTTTAAACAGGTAAAACTTAAGTTACCTACTTTCACATCTAACTTCTCTAGTGCACACTGCAGTGTGAATTTTTTTTCATCTTACCTTTAAGCATCCCTGTGACTAGCACTTTCTCTAATACCTGCTGGAAAGCACTGTGAAGCCTTAAACTGATACAAGCACTCAACTCTCCTTGTTAATAAGGAGAAATTAATAGTAGGCACTAAACAGCCTATAATTGCAAAGTACCTTGCTAAGGTAAGGGAAAACAGCTCCTGTACTTTACAAAAAAAAAAAAAAAAAAAAAAAACACCAAACCAAGCATGTCCAAGGGTCAGCTTCCAGTGATTTCTCCTGTCCACCTGGTGAATCTGGGCATACTGGAGCAATGCAGCAATTGCCTCATGTACACAGACAGCCCTTTCCTCCTACCACCCAACACTACAACCTGTGAGAGATGCACTTACATAGCTAGAATGGAAGCAAAGCTCTCTCCACCCAAGATTGTGCTAGACAGTCAAGAGGAGAAGGTTAACACCCGCACTACACCTAAAGCAACACATAGCCCTTCTAAACCCACACCACCAACACCCACATATAGCAACACTAAATGCACATATGCAGAGGCCCTTAACTGTAACCTGCCCAAGCAACAATGACCTCTAAAGCTGAAATGCAAACAAGCACCAATCACAACCAAAGTGTCACATAGTTCACAACACCAATGTGCCACCCAGCAACAGCCCGTAAGGTAAGACAGTCTACCTAACACTTTAGTCATAGGTGACTCTATAGTCTGGCACACTGATGTCCCACTCACCAGGTTGAACAAGGAGAAAATTACAGTTAGCTGCCTGTCGAGTGCCAGGATCCGTCACATAACGCATGCACTCAAGTCACTCCACAACAAGTACAAATATGACTCTGTCATTGTCCATGTTGGAGTGAATGACTTGAGCTGTACCTCCCTGGACTACATGAAAAGAGACATGGAAGAGCTCTCAGATCATGTGACCCAGGCAGGTATGACCCTAGCCCTGAGTAGCATCCTGCCTTCGGCCAGAATGATACCACAATAGTCAGGTCTGACCATAAGCTAATCACCCTTAGCATCCACATCCCACCCCCACCCCTCAGTAAGGAAACCTCCATAAAAAACTTCTCCAAAGCCAACTTCATGCTACTCAAGTCAGAAGTGACAAACTTCATGACACCCATGCAGATGGGAACTGAAAGTTCAACTGCTGAATCCTACACTAAGGCACTGTATGAGCACATCCACTCATGCATGAATCGTGCCATCCCAAATAGAACCAAGATGCCCTCATCCAAAAAAAGGAAGCCAATCTGGTGGTCCCCTGCCATAAACAAACTTTACAACAAAAGGAAGAAACTGTTGCAGAAAAGAGGAAAATCCCAGGATGCAAAAAACTCCTTTACCAGCCTCAGTAAGAAACTGAGATCCCTCATAAAATCCTCCAAAGCTAGTTACGAAAATAAAATTGCCAAAGATTCCAAAGACAACCACAAGGCATTCTATAACTATGTCAAGAATCTAAATGGCAATGCTCAGATCTGCTCTGAGCTAAAACAAAATGGCATTAATTATACTGAACCCAAGGATATTGCCAATATCCTGGCAGATCGGTTCAGTGCCAACTTCACCCCCCTCTCACCCCCTAAATGGCCCATCTCAATACCGGAAGATTGCCAAATTCCGGTGATAATGGCCACACAGGTAAAAAACGCACTCTCCAAAGCTAAGAATGTAGC
The DNA here is from genome assembly GCF_019279795.1 of Protopterus annectens. Taxonomy (NCBI): domain Eukaryota; kingdom Metazoa; phylum Chordata; order Ceratodontiformes; family Protopteridae; genus Protopterus; species Protopterus annectens. Next base: position 277,694,561 of record NC_056725.1, read on the forward strand.
ATCCATGGGACAAGATGACATCACGGGCTGTGTACTACATGAACTACAATATGAACTGGCACCTCACTTAAGTGTCATGTTTAATCATAGCCTCACCTCAGGTTTCATGCCCACTGAGTGGCACAGAGCTACAGTTATCCCACTCCACAAGGGAGGATCCACCTTGGATCCCGGAAACTACCGTCCCATCAGTCTGGCAAGCCTTATCTGCAAGGCCATGGAGCGTATTATCATGGAACTTATAAACAAAGACATTGGCAACCTTCAAACACTGGACCCCACCCAGTTTGGGTTCGTGAAGGGCTGATCATGTCTCCTGAACCTGATTGACTTCTTCAAATCAGTCTCCAGAGCCATGGACAAGGGTAAGGTGGTCCACACAGCCTATCTAGACCTTGTCAAGGCCTTTGACACTATCCCCCACTCTGGAATCATAGATAAATTTACTAAGCTGGGCATTAATCCCTATGTCTCCCAATGGGTTGCTAACTGGCTTACTGATAGAACCCACACTGTAAAAGTAGCCGACTCCAAATCCAGCTCCAGACAAGTGACAAGAGGAGTACCTCAGGGTTCAGTCCTGGGACTGCTCTTGTTTGGCATCTACTTCTCTGAAGTATAGGCCAACACTAAGGGACTCTGGCTAACAAAGTTCGCAGATGACTGCAAACTGGGAGCCATTATTGAATCCCCAAATTATGTGGATACTCTACAAAAGGGCCTTACAGAAACAGATGCTTGGTGCTAGAGCCATGGGCTCAAGCTCAATGCCAAGAAATGTATAGTTATCCCCTTTGAGAAAAAACATGTATCCGTGAATTACCATATAGGTGGCAGTACACTAAACACCGAAAGTGTAATAAGAGACTTAGGGACACAGGTGGACAGTGGTCTCACCTTCGATAACCACATCACCACAATGATCAGGAAATCCTTTTATGTGGCACACCTCATCACTAAGGGCTTTTCATCCAGAAAAAAGGAGGTAATTGTCCCACTGTACTCATCCCTCATTAGACCTATTACAGAATACAACGCCCCATTTGGTATGTACCTCTCAAGACATCTGCAACAACTGGAAAGGCCACAGAAATACCTCACTAAAAGAATCACAGGCCTAAAGCAGATGCCCTACGCTGACCACCTTAAAAAACTCCAGCTATACTCTGTTGCATATCGTCTACTCAGAGGCGATCTCTGCTTAACATACAAGGCTATGTCAAACCCAGAGCTGTTGGACATGCTACACTTAAAGAAATCCCAATCCCTCAGAGCCACACGCTCCAGGGATCTAAACCTTGTCATCACAATAAACAAAACATGCTGGAGGAATAGGTTTCTGACCCAGAGACTCCCCAGACTCTGGAATAGATTGCCCATACATGTCAAGCAGAGTGCCTCTTTGGCCCTCTTCAAAAGGAACCTTGATGATTGGATGGGAGAAAGGAAATTCACCCTGGGAATCACGTCAGTCTCCCTGCTAGACAGGGGTCCAGGGAAGTAAATAGTGTGGGAAGAAATAACCAGCAAATTGTTATGGCTAGGCTTGTATAGGCCCTAGGGCTGATAGCCTAGTACCAACCTATGAACCTATAAACCTATGAACCTATAAAACAGTTGTACCCATAATAAGTGTTCAGGCTATTCGTAAAAAGATCTAAACTAGTGCTTACTTTAATGTAGTTTGGTAGTCTGTTCCATGCATCAGCTGCTCTCTCAGACTGCCAATTAGTACATGTTTCAATCCTATAGAATCTTCTACACAGGATGTCTGATGATTCTTTACTACTTTTTGATATCTCTAAACATTCCCACACATAGTTGCATCTAAATGCTCTATATACCTGAATAAGATATGCACTTAAATAAGAGACAGCGTGCAACTTCAGACATTTTAGTCTTTCTTAATAACTTCACATCCATATCCTTGGTATATTTGCACTGTACTCTATCCTGTTTACTCAGTCTTGTTTTGTTAGAAGGTTTCCATATTGTTATAACATACTCAAGTTTGAGTCTAATGTAATTAACAAACAATGACTTCATAATTTCTGATTTCCTAGACTTTATAAATCTTTTTACACAACCTATAGTTCTATAGCTATCATTAACCAAATGGTTGATATGATTAGACAACCTCATAGCTGGATCTACCTATATACCCAGGTCCTAAAATGAATCTACAGTTTCAATCAATCAATGTATGCTGTACTAAATATTCACCTTTCAATGTATGTCTTCCACATTTCATATGCACAGTTTTTGATGTATATCAGCATATTATTCTCCTGGGCCCAAATGGTCAATTTAGTCATGCTCTTTTGCAGACATGCCTTATCTGTAACACATGTAATCAGTTTACCCAATTTCAGTCATCTGCATATAGACTGTAGAATACCTCAGATGAAAAAGAAAGGTCTGAAAGATACAATCTAAACAAGTAACAAGTAAGAACCTAGTACAGAGCCCTGTAGCACACCCTGACTGTAACCAAGAATTTCACATGTCCAATTGCTGGTTGATACTTGCCATGTCCTACTTGTAAGCCATGAAGCTCTCTATCTTATCAGGAGTACATCAATACCTAGTGCCACTCATATAACATTGTAAACTGTTCATCTTTATTTCATATAGTAAATAATTGATCTCATGTACAGTTTATTTCATTCATTAGTCAAAAAACAGATAGGGCTCACCACGGCTAATAAAAACTCTTTTATTACTCAACGCTTCATCAGACTTCAAAACAGTTGCATTTCAAAAAACATTCTTAAATGCAGGCACCAATACAAAACACCCAATCAGCATCACCACAATATCATCACATGTTTAGATCACTTAAAAAATAAAGACATACATCATAAAATATATTGTTCTATATATCTCTATTACATATCATAATAAACATAGTGTGCCTTCCTAAAATATAAAAACAAACATAACATTTCAACAAGCATATATATATATATATATATATATATATTATATCAATAAAAAATAGCAGAATCAAGAAAATCCAAAAAATCAATGTTTATAAGTACGTGCTGCTAGAAAAGGTTTTAAACTAACCTTCTCATTGAGCCCTCGTCCTTTATATGCCTGTAATCTGATGATCCATCTATTCTCACATTCTTCCGTTTGATTTTTTATATTCCCTAATCTTTTCGTTCTTTTCATTAACTGTAGTACACTGAACTTAAAAGAGTGTGATGTCCCTACACTTAATATGTGTCTAGCTAAGGCATTGTGATCATCCTCCTTGTTGATGGCATATACATGTTCCCTCACATGTTCCCTGAGACTTCTGTTTGTCTTACCTACATAAAAACACGAACATGCCTGGCAAACAGCCAGATAAACTAAATCTCTTGACTTACAATCAGCATAGAGGTCAAAATTAAAGGAATTTTCCGTGTCTGGATGTATAAAGACATTATTTCCTGACATATATGTGCATTGATGACACCCTCTACAGGGAAATGTACCCTTCCTATTTGATATAGTCCCTCCCTTGTCATTGTCCTCATAACAAAGTAACCTCTTCAGAGATTTCATATTCCTATAACTGAGCCTAGGTTTATTACCTACTATTTCAGAAATAGTATCATCAGTAGTAAGGATACTCCAGTTCTTATTTATAATATCCTTTATCTTCATATTCTTATTGGAATAAGGAATTGTAATCCTATTTATAGCTGTATGATGTCCTCTGTTAACTTCAGCGGTATCACAGCCTTGGTGTCTATATAAATATGGTTTACCCTTGCCTCTCCTCATTGAGTCAGTATTACAATAGATGTTCTCTACTTCTTTCTCATTATAACCTCTTGCTAAGAGATTGCCGACTAGCATCCCCTGTTTACATTCAAAAACCTCATCTTCTGTAGTCAAACGAGAGATTCGCAGGGTCTGGCTCTCTACTATGTTACCATAAATATGTTGTGGATGCATGCTACTACGATGTAAAATACCATTTCTCCAACAAGATTTCCTGTATATTTCTGAATGTACCGCCCCACTTCTCTTTGATATCTGTACATCTAGGAAATCAATCACATCATTAGAACATTTATGTTCAAAACTCAAGAAATTAGTTGTGCCATTTATATATTCAATAAATTCAGTTAACGCATCCATAGTCCCATCCCATACAAAAAACACATCGTCCACAAAATGCCTGTAGAACTTGATGTTGTTAGCAAAGTTCGTGTTGGATGTGACATAGGTATTCTCCCAGTATGCCAACACAAGGTTGGCATACGAGTTGGCACAAGGGGTGCCCATTGCAACCCCTTTTCTTTGTAGGTAATAGATATCATTGTACATGAATACATTATTATTAAGTACCAAATCAAGTAGCATACTAATTTTAATAACCAGATCCCTGTGAGCTCCTTTCTCGATAAGGTATAACCTTAGATATTCCATCCCTACATCATTAGGTATCGTAGTAAACAAGGATACCACATCTATTGTGACTAACAACTCATCATCAGTTGTATTGTGTGCAGAGAGATATGCACCATAATCCTCCAAAAACTGTTGTGTATCCTTAAGTATAGTTAACGTATCATTAACTATCGATCTAAGATGTTTCTCAATATATATGGATGCCGGCTCCATGAGCCACCCCCCCACCAGAAACAATGGGTCTCATTGGTGGGCAAACCAAAGTCTTGTGGATCTTGGGGAGTCCTCTAAATGAAGGAACCAATGGTGATTCAACCAACAAATATTTATATAGTTCATCATCTATCACACCATACAATAATAAGTCATATAATTCTGCATGCACATTCTTGATTAATCTATCCAATGATAAATTATTAAGTATAGAATATGTGTCAACATCATTTAGCATGTTCTGCATAGTATTAGAGTACATTACGTGGTCTAAAACCACAATTGCACCCCCCTTATCTGCCTGCCTAATCACAATACTATCATTGTCCTGTAGCCCTTTAATAGATGTAAATTCATCAAAGGACAAGTTGTAAAACTCAGATCTAGTACCAGACTGATACAGTTCAAAGATATCACGTTCACATGCCCTATCAAATGCCTCAAGCAGAGGATGAGATAGAGGTATATTTCATTCATTGCTGTAAAATTCTGACCTCCCATGTAGATGCTTGCTTGCCAATCTTAGTATGTGTATGGATTTTTTATTCCTTTGCCCATATGCATTTGTATTATGTGTATATGGTCATATTTGTCTTTGTCATATATCTTGGGCTGTGGCTATAAAGGGTGTTCAGACCAGTCCACTTACACAGTTAATATATTTTAATGAAAGGTCTGAATTCATAAAGGTACTGCAACATGTACACAGCTGTGTAGACATTGTAGAATCCTTTTACTAATCAGCAAGCATCTTTGCATGGTTCTGCACAGTCCTCTAACATATAGACATGCAACACTGTGAAGGGCTGTCCCATCGGCCATGCTGAATGCTAATGAGGCATTCCAGTGGGGAGGCATATGCTAATTATCTTTGTGTTCTCTCCATGGATCCTCCTCCAACAAGTCATCTACATGGCTGAGAGAGAGCTTCAAGAAAACAGTCAGCCATGTAGCTCAACATGGCCACCTCACCACTTTGTTGTGGGATATTACAGCCAAAAGGCTATGTTCAACCTCTGAACTGAAAAATTGTGGTGGTGGGGGCACTAGACAGCAGGGCAGAGTTGTAAGATGTCATAACAGCACCACGACCAAAACTGGAATCAGGTGTGGGGGAATACGCTGGAGCCCAGGGATACATCAAATTGCCACACTGGCACCAGCATTACAATGGGGATTATGAGGGTGGTGATCAAGAGGGTTGGGATCCAACAGGGCACAAGTGGGGATCAGGAGGGTGGGGGATACCACAGGACACCAGTGTGAATCAGGAGGGTGGGGGTTCCACAGGATACTACAGAAAGCCTTAAGTGATGTAATAACACCAATATTACTATGAGGACCCGGAGTGGTGGTTAAAGTAGATTACAAAGAAGACCCCATACTGTGCCCTATGGTACACAACAGCATATTAGCAATGGGGGAAACCCTGGACACTCTAAACCACTTTATTGACATGGATCGCAGTGAAGGGATGGGGGGAAGGAGGAAACCACTAAACACTAGGGGTACAGTGAAATGCCATTATAACATTGACTTCATAAAGGTGGTAGGGGATTGTGGGTACCATTAGACCACTAGGGATGACTCTTTAAAGTGCAGTAATGGCACCAAAATTGTAGCAGCAATTGAGAGTGGGGTTAATAAACTAGAACAACAAGGCCTTTTACATACATGCAGTAATGGCAGTATTACAGGGGTGGGTGCCACCACAGGAGTGATGTATGGAGTGTTACATGGACTGTAGTATTTATGTGTGTGTGTGTGTGTGTGTGTGTATGTGTGTGTGTGTGTGTGTGTGTGTGTGTGTGTGTGTGTGTGTGTGTGTGTGTGTGTGTGTGTGTGTGTGTGTGTGTGTGTGTGTGTTGTGTGTGTACATCTCATCTGTATGTGTCTTTGTGCTTGTGTACAAAGGTTGTATACATGTCTGTGAGAGAGTGACTGAAGGGGGATGCACTACCTACAGGAGCAGATGATTACTACTACAATGTGCAGATCAGCCATAATCTGTACATCACAGTAGTATGTGTAATTCAAAAAACATGAAAATTAAGTGATAGTGAGGACTTGATTGCACTGGAAGGACATTTCAAGCATGAGCTGTGTGGCTCTTGCTAAGAATTTTAATGAATTCCAGGGCTAGTAAAGTGCAAACATGTGATCTAGTAAGGTCTCCATGAAGTGTGTGTGTGTGTGTGTGTGTGTGTGTGTGTGTGTGTGTGTGTGTGTGTGTGTGTGTGTGTGTGTGTGTGTGTGTGTGTGTGTGTGAGGTATGTGGTTAATATGATTTATTTTGTTGAAATTGCTCCTCTATTTATATAATGTAAATAAACCTACTACTAATTTTAATATAAATCAAAGAATCATATTGGTAGCCACCAAAATAAATTGTTTCTTATTTAAACAAACAATAAATAAATCAACAAACTTATATAATGACTTCTGTTATATATGTTGATAAAGTGGTTTACTTTGACAATGAGTTGTTCTCTCAATGTCTCTCGCAGGACTGTCATAATAAGGTGAATCTCTGAAATATGAATTTGTTTTATCATATCTAGCCAAGTTAAATGCTATCTTGACATCAGGGGTACAGTGCTCTGAAATTTTAAAGACTATATTATCCTACCTGCTAAAAAAATTTTGTCATCATTACATTTAATTGACTGGTTGCCTGCCTTACTCAAGCAATAATACTTAAGCAGTGCCAGTGGCACAATAGTTGGTATATTTACCTTTAGTGGAGAAGGTTGTTTTTTTTTCAGTTCCTCGCCTACATAGATTAATCACTGCCACTACTGTGCAGCATAAGGGGGGGTACTATACTCCAGAGTGTGTTGTCCTTCAGATGAGATGTTAAACTAAACTCCCATCTGTTGGTGATAGTGTGGGTGGATGTTAAAGAGTACATATTGAGTAGAGGAAGTTCCCTGATGTTCTAGCTACATTTCTACTGGTAGTATTAATACCACCTAGTGTCTGTCACTGGGTGAATTACTTTTTTGTCATTATGGTCTGGGAAAAAAATCCTTTATTTTTCCTTTCTTAAGTGCTGTCACTGGCAAGGTCAGTTACCACCAATATCAATGGGTTTCATTTTATTGACGATGAGGAATACATTATACTGGCAATACCAAGTGGTTTTATTGGTGGTCTGATTTTGCTTTTGGTTATTGTACACTGTCGCTTCTTACAGAAAATTTATGAGACTGAAGTTGATGTCTAAACATTGCGATTGCTGGGTATTTTTTCAATTTTTTTAAGAGAGCTAATTTATATAAATTGTTAGTATGCTTTTTCATTGTTAGATTTTTTTCTACTTCTATTATTTTATTTTACATCTATATTGTTATTTCCCCAGCAGATTCTGTATCTGGTTACCTTTCTTAGCATTTTTATTTAATTTTTCCATATTGCACAAATTTTCTGTAGTTGTTAAAACTGTAGCAGTACAATTCAGATTACTCTTAATGGATAATTCTCACTTTTATTACTTTGAATGCTAGCAGTTCCAAACATTTGTCAAGAAGAATTGTAATTATGGCTCTATTTGGGTATGTGCATAAGTCATGAAGTACTTAACACAGTGCAGTTTATTTATACTTTTATTATATTTTCTTTCATATACGCCATCTCATTCTTCAAGTCATTTCTCTCAAACTCTAATTTGCTTTTTTATATATTTTTCTATTTTAATGGATGTTCCTGTTTTTGTATATCATTTTGCTTGTACTTTCTCCTTCCCCTTATTTTATTCTTCTCTACATTTTTCTAGTTTTTCAGGAATATCATATGAAAAAATGATCACATCAGCTGTAGGAGGTTATAACAGCATTTTTTTTTTAAATTTTATACATCAGTTTGTCTTCACTGTCTTTTACTTCTATGGAAGTACTACACTTCTGTTAAGCACCATAGCTGTTGCCTCTGTCTCTCCTATTCAGGCTAATGGTGGTATTTTTAATCATTATGCAGACTTGTTAAGGCTATTCACCCTGTCCACGAATGAGCACAGGTATGCCACAATTCATAGAGGCCACTTATGCGAATGTGCAATGATCTCAAATGAGCATAAGCAACTGAACTCATAATGAGATCCAAATGAGGAACTATGAATATTGCCATATGCTAATGAAACATTTTATTACCAATTTGCAATTCATAGTAGAATTTTCCCACTTGTTGGCACCTTCCACAGATAAGTTATATAAAGTGGAGTCTCAACAACCCTATCTACTTTGCAGTCCATGAAAATGCTGTCATTTGCTGCTAGCCTTAATGTTTCCAGGTGTGAGTTGCTTGGCTTGGCTGAGCCAAAACCACTTATGCACAGTGGTGTTCAAAAGCCATGAAAGGAGAAATATAGACAGAGTATAACTCATTATAGCTTTGATAATGAGATAATACTTGATAGGCTCAGAGTTGGCAGGGACATTATAAAGGTCTTAGTAAGTATGTATGGGGTATGTATGTAAAGGGGTACTGGAAGAATAAGTGGACTTCCTTTCCTGTGGACACTGAGTTCTGTATAGTCCTCACTATACTTGAAACAGGGAGCTTTCAGAGCCATACTGAGATATGATTGGGATCACATAGGCTTCTGCCTCAAGGATACTGCAACAGTTCCTGGATGTACTCTTAGCATGTATAGGATCATAGGAGGTTACTAGTCTAATGACCTTGTGGTCCTTACAAGCCTAGTCAAGAGTTTATCCCCAATAAAAGAAACCTCAGTCAGCACCTGTCACCCCTGTCAATAAGGGACACAAGTGGAACCCCTGTGACAAATTTGTGGTTTCCCATTGACTCATCAAAACTGTGCTTGAAGAGGGTGAGCAAGGTACTTTGTTTGAAGTGTATGGGAAGTCCTATTCCAGACCCAAGGCAGCATCTGGGAGACAAATATGTCTCTCCAGCAAGTTTTGTTGATGTTGTATATTAGATTTAGGCCTTTCCGGTGGGTAATGTTTGAGGAGTTGGACTTTTGGATATGGAGCATCTTTAGTTGGGTAGGGTCTGAGATTGCCTTGTAGGCAAGACACAGATCATCTCTGAACAATCTGTACTATACTGAGTAGAGTGATAGGGATGTGAGCCTATCTAGATTGGACAGGTGTTGGAGGCCATGGATTCTCTTTGTGAGGTATTTCTGTGGCCTTTCCAATTGGTGCAGATGTTTGGAGAGATACATACCAAACGGGGTGTTATACTGAAATATTGGCCTAATGAGTGAGGAGTATCGAGAGTTAATAACCTTTTTTTTTTCTGTATGCGATCCCTTTATGTAGGTTTTTCTGACCACTGCCGCTACATGATGATCGAATGTGAGATTGTTGTCAACCTGAGTACCCAGGTCTCTCACCACAGGTTGTGTACTTAGGGGGTTGCTGTTGAGGTCATAACTTTGGCACCAGTCATGTGTTGCTCTGAGACCCTCTTGCAGTATGTCAACGTAATTTGGGGAGTCAATGACAGCATCCAACTTACAGTTCTTCAAACTTGGTCAGCCACATTTCTTTTTTCTTTGCCTGGACCTCTGAGAAGTAGATACCAGATAGTAGGGGTCCCAAGACATATCCCTGGGGAACACCAATAGTGACAGACCTGCTATTGGAGGTGGGGCACCTATTTTGACCTTGTGGGTCCTGTCTGTGAGCCAGTTGGCCATCCACCTGATAAGACAGGAATTTATGCCAAGTTGTGTTAGCTTTTCAATGATGCCCAAGTAGGGGATTGTGTCAAAGGCCTTGCCCACGTCAATATAAGCTGTATGTACTGACTTTCCCTCATCCAGGGCCTCGGTGACAGTCTCAAAGAAGTCAATCAGGTTCAACAGGCAGGATTTGCCCTTGACCAATCCGAACTGGTTGGGGTCAAGTGCCTGGAGATTGCCTATGTCCTTGTTTATGATACATAATAATACATTCCATGCTTTACAGATCAGACTTGTCAAGTTAATGGGGTGATAGTTTCCAGGGTCAGTAGTGGTACTTGCTTTGTGCAAAGGGATGACAATGGTAGTTCTCCACTCTGTGGGAATTAAGCCTGTACTTAGGCTGTGGTTGAATAGGCTGCTCAATGGTGAAGCTAGTTCTTGCTGGAGATGGTGCAGAATACAGCCTGGGATGCTATCAGGGCCCACAGAAGCTGTGCTCTTTGCCATGGATAGAGCCTTTAACACCTGATCTATGGAAATGTGAGGTGCAGGACAAGTAACAGGGATGCTGAAATGGCCTATCTGCTAGCAGGTTGGCTAAGTCAACAGGATCAGAGTACGTGAAATCTTTAAGTACTAATTCAAAACAAACCTGGGCTTTGCCATGGAGGTTCCTGATGAAATTGAAGACAGCTTTGTGGTTTTCCTTCATTTCAGAGGGTAGGTGTGATTCATAATTAGCTTTGGAGGTTTTCACTAGTGATCTAATTTGCTTGTTGAGGCTAAGGAGGGAGTTTTTCCAAATTGGAATGTGTTCCTTTTTATCCTTGGACAACAGTTTTTTTTTTCTTTTATTGTAAAGCCTGTTGACAGAGGATTTCCACCAGACAGGTTTGTGTTTCCTTCTGGAGCAGATTTTAGTTCTGCTGGGTATGGCTGAGTCCATGCAGTTGTACAGGTGCTTGTATACTGCATTTGCGTACTGTTCAGAATAGTTGTCTGCATCCTCTGATGGGCTGTGGTGTGAAGCTACTGTTACCCTCCCTTAGGAGGTTGTAGTAAGCTCTTGAGAATTTTTTTAACCTGGTTATGGCTTGGGGGGGGGGGGATAAAAACTTCGAATGAGACAGACCAATGATCTGATCTCACCAAAGAAGAACATCATCTGGGAGTGGTGCAGTGGTAGCCCATGTTGATGAGAACTAAGTCCAAAATGTTATCTCCCCTTGTGGGGGATGAAACAACCTGGTCTAGTGCATTAGAATTGTTGAAGTCAAGGAATCATTGGGTGAGTGCATTAGTGCAGGAATAGTTCACCCAGTCTATAGTGAGGTAGTTGAAGTTACCAAGGATCAGGGTATTAGGGGGTACCTTGATGGAGTCAAAAAAGCCAGGTAGGAGGAGAGGATGTCCTGAGTCATGGAAAAGGGTCTATAGCTAGCCATAACTTGGATGGGTGTCTTGCTAACTGTCAGTTGCACCTGGAGTAGTTCCAGTGCATCATGCTGGCAAAACAGTTTGGTGGTGTGCCTGTTCTTAATGAAGATAGAGACTCTCTCATCCTTAGTCTTTCCAACTTCATTTTGGTGTCAGAATGTGTGGAATGAGGTATAGCCTGGTAAGGCAGGTGTGATCTCTGTAGCCCTAAACCAAGTTTCCTTGACTGCACAGAAGTCGGTATCTTCCAGTGTGAGGAGAGACTTCAGTGAGTTCATTTTCAGGTTAAGGCTTCTAACATTAAGCAGCATGACCTTCAATTTTCTTTTTGACAGATCTTTTATGTTGGAAGATTTGTCTTTGGGACATTTTCTAAAAAAGGCACAATGGAGGAGGCAAGAGCCTTGGCCAGGATCCGGACTCCCAGAGGTGACAGGTGGAGGCCATCTCTGGCAAAGCATCGAGGCCTGCCAGCCATGTCATCCCAGGCAGACAGATACTGGATCTCCTTGGAATGACACCAGAAACTAAGCCAATTGTTGAAGTCAATTTTTTTGTATGGGTCAGTATATCCATTTTCTGGTGTTAAACTCAGTACAGAGCCAGGAAAATAAGTGCCTCTTATGGGTTGGCACATTTCCCTGAGGTACTCATTGTGAGAGATTGTACTGATGTTGCAATAGGGGCCCTTTCTTATCCACAGGGAGAGTGCCACAACAGTAGGAAATGTTACCATTCCATCAAATGCCAGATAGTGTGTGATGCATGACGGTGCATCAGCAACATCACTGCCCATCATCTTGGCCGTGCACATGATTCCCATAGCTGACACACTAGAAAATTCTGTCACCTCTTCCTCTGTGGTAGGATACCCTGTAGTCATCTTGCTGATAGCACACACACACACACACAGACACATACACACACACACACACACACACACACACACACACACACACACACACACACACACACACACACACACACACACACACACACACACACACACACACACACACACTTAGGAAACAGCAGTACTGCAAGTATTAAAGTACATATATGTTCATATTCTGATGAAGTGTTTTTCTGATAATATCAATATGATTTGATCAGTGATTACCAATGCTCAGTGTCAGTATAAACTGATAACAAATGTAACAATACCGTTGTGCTCTTTACTTCTGTAATGTAGTTGACAGTGGACTAGTCACTGAGATATCATTTGCACGTGTACTGCTGCAGGGCACATATGAGTCTAAGTAAGTATGCCTTCAATGAAGAACGTCTTTTCCCTTTTTTTTGTGTTTTTGAATTCCTTTTGATGTAATTGAGGATAACTGGACAATAGTCATAGTAAGATTTGACAAACACCCATTCACGTAGCACATCACTGAAAAACTGATTTGCACAAATGATGGTAAAGTGTTAGCACATGTGAGATACCCATTTCATGAATACAACTTGAATTTGTGAATGTTACGGTAGGAATAGCTGACATTTATATTGAAAATGATGTGTCATAATTTTTTTTATTATATTAAGAACTGTTGTCTTTCCCATTTGTCCAGAGTTAGGCAATGAGCAAATGCGGTTCTCTGCTTAAATGGAAAAATAGCAATATTTCAATTGGTTAAGCGCACTCTGCGCAAACAGGGAAAGCAGTGATGAATGACCTTCAGCACACTGGACAGTACTGAGTGTAAAAACTACACATTGCTAACCTTTCCCTGTGGTATCAGGTGTAAGAGCACTGAACTCCTAATCAGAGCACAGATAAGACAGAGTTCAAATCCAGATCATTCTCTTTTTTACAGATGGCATCAGAATGGCATTAGCTAAATAAAGGGGAGTTGAAGTGATTGTATAAACAGATAAATATAAACAGAACCATAACAGAAAGTACTGTACCTTCCCTCTGGAAAATCTCACACATCATCCCCCTCTTCAAAGGAGGCGACTCATTTGAATACTTTTTAACTTAACTACATAGCACTGCTATCACCTATTGCAAAAATTAGAAATGCATGCATCAAACAGTTACTAAATCACCCTCTTCTTCTAATAATCTCTGCTAATACTGCCAACATGCCTTTCGTTACCACCATAGCACCACAGCAGCCTTATTATCTAATTTGACTCCATTATTAATATTAATATAATCTTCTTTCATCAGCATCTTTCTTCTTTCTCTGTGTGCCTTTGATATCTAGAACCACCAACCCTCCTACCCTCAACTCCCATCGCTTCTCTCTCATCTTTCTAAAATCAACTTGGTTCCTCTCTTCTTCAAACTTGAAAAACCCTGTTTCTATGGAACAATACAACAATAAACTCTGCCCACCACCTTTCCACCAACCCTCAGCCCACCACCTTAGGGTTTTTTTTTTTCCATCTTTTATTTATTCTTTGCATCTCCATCTTTATTAATGACTGTATTCAGCCACATGACACGGATGACACCACCATCATCTCTATGACACAACACAAGATGACCTTCACTACCAAAACCAAGATGACCTATACTATTTTTGGTTCTCTAACCTAATTCTTCTCTTTTAAACCCTAAGAAACCAAACTCTCTCTTTCTTACCTGCACACCTGTCCCCCTCTATTAATCTCACAATTACATCTAACAATGGCACCCTTTATCTCCCAATGACCCAAACTGGAAACTATTGGGTATTACAATTGACAACCTAATAACTTTTATTTTCACTTTCCACATAAAATCAAAAAATAAAATCAAACCAATAGAAAAATAGAATCAAAAATTTCCCCTAACCCCTTTCCAAACCAAAACATAAAGAACTACCCCTGAAGCAAGAACTACCATAGCAATATGCCATAATCTATCTACTTTACTATATGCCTCCCCCATTACAGCCTACAAACTAACACATACATTGTACACTTCAACATTTTGCGACACAACACTGCACACTCTCATGCCTGTACATCTCAACCTGCTTTCTCACCCCTCAATTATCTACCATATTACAACTCACTCAAATACAGTTAATTTATCATAACTATCATCACACAACTCACCCATGCATCAAAAACAAAACAATAAAACAAACAACAACTTCATGCCTTTAAAAACTAATAAAAAAACTTCAAACAAATCCAATAGGTATCTGAATAAAATATTCAGTGCAAAGAATAAATCTGGAATAAACTCAGGTTCTTTCTCAGTCTAGACCACTTGTGTACAACTTCCACTAAACTTCTTTCTATAAATACTAAACCTCTTTTTTTTTTATTTAACTAAAACTCTTTACTTCTTTCTCTTCTCCCCTGGCATCTCATACTCTCCCTATTTCTTTAGCTCCTCTTACACCTCTCCTCTTCCCTTTTCCCCTTAGTATTTTTACTTTTTTCTATTTCTTCTCTCTAAAATAAATAACTTCAATTTTCTTCTTTTCTTTTTCTTAAAATCTTCTAACTTTTTTCTTAGTTTTCTTAATTTTAACTTCCCTCTTTCTCTTTGTCTTAAACTTTTTCTTTTTTTGTCTTCCCCTCATACTTTACTGTTTTTTTGATTTGTTTATTGTCTTTTTTTTTTGTTTTCTGAAATTTTTTTTTTTTTGTTTTTATGTTGTGTTAGATTCCTTTTTTTTTTTTTTTAAACATTTCAATTGTATAAATACAAGAATAAATGAACATGCACCTAGCAGTGTTTTGTTTAATGGCAGATTAATGGTAATTTTTATGTCTGTTGTCATTAACATTACATGCTGTATAGCATGAAGTGAGTGACATAAGGGTAGAGAAGGCTTTAGAAAGCCAGAACAAGATTCAATAAATATCTCAAAGCAGTAGAGTGGCTGTCACTTCAGTTAATCATTTTTGGGCAGTAATCAATAAATCTCCAATACAAATCATAAATGTGGTAAACTTTAATATGTGGGTGATTAAATATATCATACACATATCATTACAGTAAGAAATGATGAGAGATGCATCTGAAGTTGAAACCTTGAAGATATTGCCAAAAAAAAAACTTCAAGTTAGGTGATTTATGTCAACAGTCCACACAGAAATTTGCATTCTGTTACATCCAGCAGTTTAAATAAACGTCAGAGCAAATATTTCAACATACTGCCGTTACTCTGCTTTAACACTGTGTTCCTTTAGCGATACGAGTTTAAGCAGCATTGCTTGGAGGTAACCGAATTACTGCAGCTGATGGCAAAAACTCACTGGGGCAGATTCAATACAGCTTATATGGGCCACTAAAACCATGTACACATAGCAGCATGATGTGCATACAATAGCGCACCACTGAGCATTCAGTAAGCGGTTCTACACACCATGTACTGCCATGCAAACACAGTAAACTTTATGGCATGATAATTAAAGCATAAGGAGCTGAACTGTATGCATATCAACCAATCAAAGATGGAAGAGAAATTCAACAAACTATAATGCATCTGTGTAGGGTCAGTGCTGGTTTTCCCTGCAAATTCCATGACCTATCGGAATACAGCCACAGAAACTAGTCTGTGGACAGAATGTTAGGGGCTGCTGTTGCTCTTATTCATGTGTATGTACAGCAGGCCCATGTCTGTGCTGCTGCTGCTGAAAGACCACAGCCAAGAAGGAGAAGCATTTTTAGACCCCATTTAACCTATCATAATCTGCATGAAGTATAAATTATAGAGTGCCACAAGGTGGATAGAGACACACTACAGCAACTCTGCAAGCTCTGTCATCCTCCAATGAAAGCGAGGGGAACCCATACTACTGGAGACTAAAGTATATGTGCCAATTAGAATTTCAGCTCCAGGAGCCTTCCAGAGACAAACAGAGGAAATGCTGTGGGTGTCACAGGCATCAGCATACAGGATCCTCCATCAATTCCTGAATGCTAAGTGGCAACATGCCAGTTAGTACATATATTTTCCTTGTACAGCTGAGGGTTGAGACAGGACTATGCAGGAGTGCTACAATGTAGTACACTACCCTGAAGTCCTGGGTGCCATAGACTGTATACATGTAGAAATCAAATCACCACCAGGGGAACAGAGAAGGGTGTACATGAATAGAAAGGGCTACAACTCTATTTACTGCCAGGTCATGTATAACACTAAGGGAATCATACTTAATGTGTCTGCTGGCAACTCAGGCAGTTACCACAACTTAACATATCTAGCATAATTCTTAACTGCATGAGATGTTTACTAGGGGGATATCCCACAGGATCATTTACTGGGAATGAAGGTTATGCACTGGAACTGTGGCTAATAACACCCATCAGAAATGCACACCCACCCACCGAAGAATGCTATAATGAGGCACATGCTCAAAAAAGAAATATCATAGAGCATGTGTTTGGTCTACTGAAGTTGTTGTTCTGGTGCCTTGGTAAATCTGGAGGAAGCCCTGTAGTACAATCCCCAAACATGTGCTGAAACATTCACCATCTGTGCCATGCCCTACTACATTATCCCGAGAAAACGTCTTCAGCAGTAACTCCAAGGGGAAGGGCCATACATGCCACCACCACTGACATGGTCACCACAGCCACACACACAAGTGAGGAATCACAGGGGGAAACAGCAGCTACTGTGGGTGTGAGCAGATCTAGATGTGCACAATATGGCCTTGCATTGGCCAAAAGGCAATGGATAGCACACACACTCACCACCTAAGAGGCAAAAACCTTCATCCTACACACATGCATATAGTAACATTAATGCCAGGCAATGCTCACACTCTTTACCTACCCATGTGATGGCTGTGTAATGCTAGCATCAGACAGAGTCAACCCTGATCAAAAACTCGTACAACTGCTGGATTTCCAAGGTAAGTGTTGAACCTGGAATAGAAATTGAATGTCTAAGAATTCAAATGAATGGCATATCCTTGTTTACTGTTACTTGGTAATGTAAGTAAGTATAATGTGGATGATTTTTACAGCAATTAAATCAAGATGTGACAGCAGTGACTTAGGTAAATATATGCGTCCTCTATCAACTAATAGTCCTTACATCTAAAATGTATAGTTTTTCAATGCATATCCATATTTTGGCATCATATGTTTGCAAAGGAAAACCATTAATGTGTGAAGTTAAAAAATAATGACGTACATTTCAATTTCAAACTTCACATCAGTCAGAACAAACAAAAATGCAATGCAAAACCTGTTATTCCATCAACTGTCTAAGTTTGTAAGACCACAGTGTTTAAAATCTCTCTCCATTGTTGGTCCTTTTTCACACTTTTATTTATGGCTTGGTCCAGCTTTCTTGGTATAACAGTTTGGCAGGGATGTCCACATTACAAAAACCTCTAAGAAAGCAGTACACTTTGCAAAACAGCACCACAAAAAACAGACATACTAAGCACTAAGTCGGTTACGCACTTTGAGCATGAGACAAAAAATTTGTGTAGCCCTGATTCCAAAAGATAGAAAACAAGGATATGGCAGTTATCATCATTTGCACAGGGGGTTCTGTCTGTGTATCTATGTGTGTGTGGAGGGGGAACGTAGAGGCCTAGGCTGGCATAAAAGGTAGTGAGTGCATGTGAGTTAGTAAGAGAGCAGGCAGACATTTGGATAAAGTATCAAATGGTCACTAAGACAAAATGAGATTTAAGCCTCATGACTCATGACTAACCATTTAACAGTTGTGTGTGTGTGTGTGTGTGTGTGTGTGTGTGTGTGTGTGTGTGTGTGTGTGTGTGTGTGTGTGTGTGTATGTGTGTCTGTATGGGCACTCCAGGTTTGAGTGCATGTGAGTAAATAAGAGAATAGGCAGACATTTAGATAAACTATCAAATGGCCACTGAGACAGAATGAGATTTAAGCCTCATGAATGTCCCATTTAACAGTTTTGTGTGTGTGTGTGTGTGTGTGTGTGTGTGTGTGTGTGTGTGTGTGTGTGTGTGTGTGTGTGCGTGTGTGTGTGCATGCATGCATATGTGTGTGTGTGTGTGTGTGTGTGTGTGTGTGTGTGTGTGTGTGTGTGTGTGTGTGTGTGGGCACTCCAGGTGAAATTGGTATGTGATTGTCTGCAAGAACACAGAGAATTACTGTGCTAACTCTAAGTCCTGGTATGTCAGACAGGTGTGAGCCATGCATGGTAGACCTAACAATTCATTGTCTTCATCCTTGACCCCAAGAACTGGCTCTGCCTGGAGTTAAACTGATGAGTGCACGCCCACTGACAGATGCACTGCTGCTAATTGAATATGACTGATATCTACCAGATGAGCACTCCTCATAAGTATGCCCAGGACCACAACCCCATGGCCTGACACATCTGGTTGTGGACACCTCATCCACTGATGAAGCAGTTAAAGTACTACCACTATGGGAGTGTGATCTGGCACAGCCATGTCGGCTAACATCAGATGATGTGTCTGAGCTATGCCACATGGGTGCCGCCCCCCTTCCAGCAGATATTCCATCACAAACAGCACCTGTTCCAATGTGCCATTCATCAGATCCATTGAATTGGCAGCATGATGGAGGCAGTAATGCAGGTCAGTCTGTGATAAATATACAACCTTAAGCATTTACTTGTAGGCCATATTTGAATATGCCTGCAGCTCCATGACAGCCCTATATGACAAGTGACATGGAAAGACACACCTGGATCAGGTGGAGGATGGCTGGCAGCCCTCCTCCGAGCAAGTCAAAGACCCTCCTACATGGCACCTCACCCACACTTTGGCTATGGTGAAAGTTAACAGGAACTGAATCAGCAGTAACCAGACTACCCTGATCAAGTGTCTCATTTTTCACCTTTTTAATATCTGAGGGCTCAGTGGAATGGACTTATGTAGGCATACTGACTGTGTCTGATGGAATTACAGGGGATGGCTGTATGTCAACCTCAGTATCAGTTTAAACATTTTCGCCCCTGACTATGCCTCTGTTTGGCCATCATCATCATCAGAGTCTGCCAATACTCTGATATCAGTTGGTAAGAGTCCTACACTTCCATTGTCAGGATCACCTGTGATAATAAGCAACAAACACAGGAAAGAAATTAATAGCTACACTACTAAAGCTCAATATATGCTAAAAATGAACACTGGTGCAGATATCCTAGATGGTAGAGCAATACATGCACACACACACACACACACACACACACACACACACACACACACACACACACACACACACACACACACACACACACAGTCCTAACACCCATATCATATATACAGATAAATTAATATTTCTATGAAATGCTGATCAGTACTGAAATAAAAATGTTTGGCTTACCATGTGCAGATGACTTTGTACTTGCTAGGGAGGATGGTCATGGAAGAAGTTAAGCAAAATGTAAGGACTCCATAATCCCATTGACAATAACACAAGAGGAAAAATGTTGGCCTTGATATGTCCATTAACAATACATTTAACTAAAACTTGGATGACACATCCACCTCAACCCCGTGTGTAATGAAACAGAATGTGCTGCTAATTGTATCAATCTGTAGCTAGTCCCTCCCTCCTCCCAAAAATTATAAAACCAACTTAAGTATTGCTTTCAATATTTTGCCATACAAGAATTATTTAAAAATTGATGTAGGTAAGCATACCTGGAAGTTCCTCCTAGGACAAACTTGTCCTCCCTAAAACAGCAGCACCAACATTAATCACATGCTGCTGTGCAGTTTCAATTGAGCTGCCTAAATTCCTAACAGTGGACAGGAACTTTTCATTTGGTGTCAGTGGTGCCTATGTAGCAGGCCCCCCTAGTAGCCAGTTTTCCACAGGCCAGTGCAGCTGCTCTCCTTTGTGCTGATGAAATCATGTCAGTGGCCCTTGATTCACCTGATCATATGTCCTGCTGTATTTCTTGATGGTGTTTATATCATTTACAAGCTGGTTCCAAATTTGCATTCTTCCAGACATATCACCACATAATCTCTCTACCAGAAAGGCACCATGTTACCAAAATGCTTAGACAATGACATTGTTTTCACGGTCACTGAAGGGGCATTTGCCTGGATTGCAATGCTTGGGTGCCATCGTCCTAGGTGACATAAAACACAAAAGAGGGATACTACACATAAATATCACATAAATAAAAGTCATCCTTAGGCATATAGTGCATATTATTAGTTTTTCAACATTATCCACTGGAGAAAAAGAAACCTTCAAGTTATTCAAATAGAAAAACGGGTTATGTGGTTGTAACATATCACATTTAACGCACAAAGGCTTCATGCAAAACAAGGAGTAACAGTAGCAAAGCTAACTGTAAAAACATTTTGGTTGTTGCAACACAGAGATGGAACTTGACTCCCCCACTCACAGAACAACAGGCAAATGACATTTCTGTACCAAAAAAGGAATAAAACATCAATGAATTGTTATAAGTGCTATCAAACAAACTGTCCCAAAAACATGTGTATCACATATCATTAACACATATCATTCATTTTTATGCAACTGCCAGTCACCTCTGCTTGTGAACAGCACTCCCATAGAGGAGTCTATGTGGCAACCAAGAAGGCTAACACCCCTGTGTCATTGACAATATAGGACATCTACATTTCACTGAAATAGTAATAGAAGAGTTTAAAGAGAAACAGTTGTAACATAAACACTTGTGATAAATGCCTTACAGCCTGCATGTCTCAGATTACTGCTCATATAAAAGAAAAATGGACACCATACAGAAATAAGACAGAGCTGCATTTCTGAAAGCTATAGTAATAAATGGTTTTGTGATCACCCATTGCACTACATCTGAAATTAATACATGTACAAAAAACTCAGAAGTTTAGAAGAGCCATATGTCTTGTTAGTACTATGGATGATTTTCGACTTGCTTGTATGCACAATAATTTTCATTCTCAGCTGAAAAGCTGTTTCTGTGGCAAAGAAGGATAAGACATCTCTACTGTGTTTTGAAAATTAATCAATGTGAGAGTTCAAATACAGATTTGTGAAAAAATCTTTAATGTATACTAATATATATTTTGTAGTGTTGTTTATTTTATAGATTTATTTTCTTTTTTAATGCTAGTATTTGTGCAGTGTGCAGCTTAGCGCAAACACAGGAAATGGATAATCACAATACATTTTATGTAATGCACTTCTTTGATAACCAATATATCAACCTGTGAATCACATGTATATGCAGCATATCTGCTAAACACATTGATTCACACAGCATCTACTATCCGTAGATCATGGTTCAAGTCCCACTTTTGCCTTTTAAGGATGAAATCTAATAAATACTGCTCACAAGGATAAAACAGGTTTAGCTTTGCTTGTCTCATTTGTGTAACATGTACAGCACACAAACCTGGACTAATGTACTATACAAGAAGCAGACAGATTACCTGTAGACAGGATGCAGACGTTCTTGAATTCAGAATAGGATACATTGTTGCATCTTTTGTTTTCCATAGGGCAACCTCCCTAAGTGGTGTTGCCGAGTGGTTAGCAACTTCCCCAATACCTGCAGGATCAGAACATCTGCATAAAACAAGGAGACAGTAGACAATATCAAAATGGATACATTCTATCAAGTATGTTGGGCTCCACGCAAACATGCTAAGCAGTGTTGCATGGTGGTTAACATAAAGAAGCTAGTAATGAATAGGAAAGTATGCAAGTGTTATTTAACTATTCCTGTGGCAGCAGGTGTAAGTGTAAGGCTGCAATATAGATGGCCCTGGGTTTTAATTCATGATATTCCAAATATTTTTACTGTTGTTCCATTTCACTTTATATTAAATATCACCTAAAAATGTACACATAATTATAAATAACAATAAATACGCATAACAGTGGAGCTCAAATTAATTATATGTATGACTGAAGGTATACTGACTACTATGTTTCTGTGATTATTATTGTGCTATCTGGTGTTGGATGACCTTCAGACTTCAGTAAGGCTCATACACATGTGAATGTATAAACTTGGACATTCTCAGATCACATGCATGCATGATTAAACCCTCAATATGTCATGTGTACTTATATATTATTCATAAGTATGGCTGTGAAGTATTTCATCTGTGGCAAGGATGGAACTTCATTGCTGTGGAAAAAATGTTTTGCCTCTTATGCATAAGTTTGAATCCCACATTGAAAAATCAATTCATCATTTTATAAAGCAAGACAAAAAATGTGTCAGGTCAGGAAATGTATCCCCCAGTACAAGTCTGCAGAGTTAAATCACCTAACATTTCCAACAAAAAACAACCCTCAAACTAATGCCAACTGTCACATTAACCCTCCAATTTTAATAATTCTTTTCCTCTTTGGCACTGTTGGTCTCTGCTTAACATCATGCAAATGTGGTTGACATCATTGTGCTTGGGAAATCATTCATAGCTATTGCTGTTTTCCCTGGTTGGGCATGCCTGGTGGTAGAAGGGAAGTTGCCCAAATAAGGGCACAGAGGTGGAGTGTTGAGGAGTCTAGAATCTTGATTGGACTCCTTGTAAAGTGCCAGAGCTGAAGGCTTTTGCAGTGGGACTATACCAGCTCCCAATACGTCTGTGGTTTATAATAGTCTGGCCAAGTTTGTCCCAAGTGCGACTTGCAGTCCATGCACTGTAGAAAAGTGTAGGCATCACATTAATGACCTGAAAGGGCACAAGAAGCTTACAGTCAACCAGTGTCTGGATGAGTTCACGATTGGTAACATCCCACAGATGGGTAAATATACTGATAATGAGAATTTATAGTAGAGAGAAAGCTGCAAATAGGCAAAACTGGTATGCATAATACACTTCTCCTGCTGTCTTTTCTTTATTCCACAGCCAATGTAGAGATTACAGCAAATAGAGAGGCCCCATGCTGAACATTTAGTGAGAATGAGGGAAGCAAGGGGCATGTATGCAGCACAAGAGAGGTCTTATTTTAGCATCAAAATTTATTTATTTTCTGTACAATTGTAGCAAAGTAAGCATTCATATCCTAACTGTAAAAGCAAGCATGCATGCTTCAGTCTGTAGCACAAGCCAACTGTAGGAGTCAAGTCTAAGACAATAGCCAGATGTGAGTTCAAATAAAAGTAACAAATATAAAATAGTAAAATCTTTTAAAAAATATTACATAGATTAATTTCTACATAAGTGGCATAAATTCCAGTTGTTAAATTAATCTGTATAATTAGACCAAGCATAGGCACAATACATGCACATTGCAAGGATTACTTTGAGCAATCAGTAATTATGGTTTGTAGTTAAGAAGTATACTTAAATGTAAATGTTCAGATAAAATACTTTATTATTGTGATAATAAATTGCATGTCATGTATGATGGTACTAATTTTATCTCTTTTTTCTCTCAACCCAACCCTTATCTCTTTTTTCATTCTACTTGTTGTCAAAACATTTCCATGTCATCCATCTCTGACAAATTACAAAATGCTTTACAGCACAGAGAGGTAGGCCAACCTCAGTGGCTCAGACCGCCCCCCTCACCACCGGCTCTGGCACCGATGTCCAGCATATCTGGGACCCAACCTGGTAGTATTGCCTCTGCTACCTCTGCACTACCTGTGCCCTCAGGTAACACTACCGTGGCAGCTGGTGCTGTGGTATCCTCTGGAAGTACAGGCTGAGGTGGGGATTTTATCACCTACCAGGAGATGCCACAGTTGGTGTCTAAGGGTGTTCACAGCACCATTGGTGCATGCCTATGCCAGATAGAGAGCCTGCTCTTGCTTATGGTCCACAGGAGAAGATCTCAAGCACTCCAACAGCTAGTGGAGTAAGGGGACAGTGATGACAGTCCTGTGGGTGAGGACTAGATTCTCAGTGTCCCCACATTTGATGGGCATGACCATTTGTTGTCCCCTCCATAACCTCAAACATGGTGTCCCTGATCTGTCATGTCTTTCACCTTCCCTGTGTCTTGTCTCATTTGTTTTTTTGCATCTGCTTCCTCACCTTCCCTACTTACCTGACCCAGAAATACCCAAGTCCCTTACCCAACATTCCTCTCTTACTGAAGTAAAGAATAAGAAAAGGGCACTGGTCACACACAAAAATATACTGTCCCATACATAGACTTCACACACATTTCTTCTTAACACACTTGACTCAGTCCAATTGACTATACAACATGATTGCATTGATTTTACTCCTCCTTGTTGAGGTGACAGTCCAAATTCAGCCAATATTTGATACATATTCATTTTACACTGTTGAAGAAGTGGATCATTATAGTTCTTTTCTAAGTCCCTCCTGCACATTCCTATATCGCTTTCTCTTTGTTCTTCTCCCTGCTTGCCCTTTCCCCATTTCACCACTTTCCTCTCTATCCTATGTTAACACCTTTAATATGGTCAAAAAATAGAATCACAAACAAAACTCTATCTCATCTGATCTCCAAAAGAAATGTGTCATGCATTTACACCTGCTGTCACAGAGTCAGCTAAGCAGCAGGTGTGTTTCATACACAAAATACTCTGAACTCTCATACTTTTCTCATACTTTTAGCAATGAGGCTCATGTTTGCTCACTGCTTAAGTACATGCAAACAGGGAAAGCAGTATAAATGTGCATCTTGCATGATCAAAGATGCTGCTTGGTATTGCACTATGGAAAGTGCACACTGGCATGTATTACTTATGTTTACTGCCAATTTAATCTTCATCCCATGAAAGCACATGTAAAAACACAACAAAGGTTCATATGTTCATATATATATATATATATATATATATATATATATATATATATATATATATATATATATATGTTAGTACTAGGCTACCTACCCTTGTGAGCCACTGTAAGCCTAGTCAGTTATCCCTTGTGAGACTCAAACCCTGTACCTTGTGTTTGTAAGGCAAACACCTTAACCATTAGGTCACCCTCCCACTTTTTAAGGAAAGAACACATATTTATACTGCATCTATCTTTTACCTCCACGCATGCACTACAAACTTGGTATCTCAGTACTTGTTCACAAATATATCAATTGCACTACAGAAATAAATAGCAAATGTTGTTTTATGTACCATGCACATGCTTAAAATGACAATGCACATTCAGATTTTTCCAATATTTGTAGTAATATGGACAGCTGTTTGCAAATAGTTTACAAACCTGTCTTTTTAAGATATACCTGCACATTGAAAACACAAAAGCAAATGCTACATTTTGTACACTGATCGATGTGGTAACATGCAAATCTTTAATATCTTGACAGTTGTACATGGCTAGCTATCGATTTCAAACAGCTGCCCCAAAAGCTTCTATTCAACATCCAGTGATAATGTCATCCATTATAAATTGTCTTGCCAGATTGCAAAAATCAGAGTTGTGCCATGGCACTTGCATTAAGTACTGAGTTCTCTAATCTGTGTACTTAGGTAGGGGGTCTAATTTCACTTGCAGTTAACTGGTGTGTGCATGTCGGTGTGTCTTTCTAGTCAGAAGAGCATAATTGTGTATCCTGTGATCATCAGTACAATCCCATGGAGTACCAATATTTTGACAGTTGGACATGCCTACACATCCATTTCATTCAGGCCTTCCAGCATCTTTCATCCAACATCTAATGATGATGACATCCACTATACATTGTCCTGCAGCCTTGTAAATTCATTCCTTCTTTCCCATTATTTCTCTATCACTCTCTTTAGCAGGGTGTAAGGACATTTCGGGGTTCACTGAAATCTTAAATATAAACACAGCAGTCTCATCCAAATAGGCAGCCTGAGTCCATTAAATCCAACCACAATTTAATTAGGGCACACTGTGCCCCACATCTGATATTGTGCTTTAAAGCTTACTTGAAACTTAAATATACACACAGCAGTCTCATCCAAGCAGACAGTCTGAATACATTCATCCAACCACCATTTAATTAGGACAAACTGTGTTCCACTTCTGTCCTTGTGTTTTAAGTTCACTGGAAACACACAGCAGTCTTATCCAAATAGATGGTCTGAGTCTATTCAATCCAACTATTATTTAATTAGGACAAACTGTGTTCCACCTCTGGTCTTGGGCTTTAAGTTAAGTGTTAGAGGCATCTAGTCTTCTGTGTATATTTTAGACTGCATAGTGACTAGTCTTAAGACAACTCCTTTAGTGCCCCAGTTTGTAAGTAATAGCCTTCTAGTCAGTAAACCCTCCTCCACTGACATCCTGCTGGTCTGCTTTTACACCCTATTTCCTAATAGACACTGATGTTTACTCCAGCTACTTAAACTATTTCTTTCTCTTATATTTTTCTTCACTCCCTATAGACTTGTTACTCCCATTATATATATCCTCCTGTCTTTAATGGAATTGCATGCCTTCAAGGAAGTCATCCTTGGTCTCCCGCCTCCATTTTTTATTTCTCCTTGCCTGAAACAGTTACTAAACCAAATTCAGCTCTGAGCTAGAATATGTGCACAGTCAACATTGATTCAGTGCACTCAACTGCCTCTATAGTGTGTTTTTATTATTCTGTACAAGTGTCCCTGCAAGCAAATAGATATATATGTAAAATTGATGTCTGCAGTTTGAACACCAGTCCATGAGCTATATTTGTTTGAAAGTTATAAATATTATAGCAGCCTAAAACAAAGAGCTTTGTCCACTATAAAAGCTCCATTTTCTTATACCACAGCAGTCCTGTTGTTACTTTCTTCTTTAGCTGTGCTTAATTCATTGTTTTTAGCAGTCCACTGTCTCTCTTCTTTAAGTTTATTTCTCTTCTTGTATAACCACTTTTGAATTCTGAGTTAGTATTTTTCCAGAGCTGAACTACAGCATTCTGGCTTAATTTTTTTAGTGTTTAATTGAAAATATCTTTGCTGAAATTGGTTGTATTTTATATCTATCTAATTATATATAATATGTTTATCTTGGTTGTGGTGTGTTCTAATAGTATATGTCGGTATGTGGTGACTTATGCTACGTGAGAGACAGCCTACTTTTGCCAGTTTGTCTGGTTTGTTTATAAGAATCCAATTTACTATTGAGTGTCTTTCTAAAGTTTTATTGATCCTAGTGGGTGTTGTTTTTAATTGTTTGATGTCATACATATTTATTGATTCAGTGGAGGTACTGGAATTTATACATTGCCAGTCTACATTTAAGTCTCCAATCATTATAGATTTATGGCTAATTTGTTGGGATATCTAATACTGAATGCTTTCAGCAGTATTAACATTATTCCCTGGTGGTATATAAATTACCGTTAAACATAAAAAGTGAACACACAGAACACCATAATGTTTCCCAGGGAAGAAATTCACTGCTCCACAAAAAAAAAAGTTTAAACACAAAATCAAGTGGAGGGGCTTCACCACCCCATGTGAGGGGCTGAGCCCCCCACACCCTCCCTACTTAAATATACCAACTCCAAGATTGCACCTTAGTGCAGGGAAATGGTAAAGTCCTAAAGACGGCAAACTGATATTTTCCCTGGGAAAAAAAAATCGATGTTCCGTGGCTTCGCTTTTTTCTCCTTTCAATATTATCGGATCGATGAAAGAGCATTTGTGCTTTTCATCATCAGATAATGTGATATAGACCCAAAAAACAGTCAGCTAATGCATCTCAGCAAAAAAAAACAGAATTTAAACTCACCTTATTAAATATGAACCTAAAAAGTATGCACAATACAATTTTTATTCAGATTTACAATAAAGATAAAATCCAAGTTAAATAAGATGCCCCTAAGTCAGATTAGTTTACTGTTTCTCCTCACTCTACTATCCTTTATCACCAATTATCACCAATTATCAAATTCACCTCCTTCTAATACTTAGGACTTCAGCCAGTTCTCACAAAGAATATCAACATCTATCCAGCCTGTCTTTATCCATAATAGCCTATTTCTGCAAACAAGCCACTACTGATTTATTTTCTATAAATATTTTTAAACTAAGCATCCAAATTTATGATCAAATATAAAACCAAGATCAAAATATAACTGGCCACATTCTTTCCCCAGTAAAATATCAATTCAAAAAATTAGCAGAGATATTCATTCCAAATCTGTTTCTACAGTTCTCAAAACCATCAACTGCAACCCCCCCCCAAAAAAAAACAGTCACCTAATGCATCTCAACAAATAACAGAATTTAAACTCACCTTACTAAGTATGAACCAAAGAAGTATGCACAATAAAATCCATGGCATACATGCTTATCTTGCCACATACACTCCTGATGTTGCCATAGCTACTGAAACCTGCTTAAAAAAAAGAAATAAAGGATAATGAGGTCACCCCTCCCCCAGGATACAATATACTCAGGCAAGACAGGCAAAACAAGCATACATGCAGTATAGCAATCATCTTTAAAAATTCCCTAACCATTACATTACTTCCACATGAAATGCCCAAATTTAACAATGGGGAACTATTAATAACACTCCTAAAAATCAGCAATAGGAAAGGTATATGTTTAACGGTAATTTATATACCACCAGGGAATAATGTTAATACTGCTGAAAGCATTCAGTATTAGATATCCCAACAAATTAGCCATAAATCTATAATGATTGGAGACTTAAATGTAGACTGGCAATGTATAAATTCCAGTACCTCCACTGAATCAATAAATTTGTATGACATCAAACAATTAAAAACCACACCCACTAGGATCTATAAAACTTCAGAAAGACACTCAATATTAAATTGGATTCTTATAAACAAACCAGACAAACTGGCAAAAGTAGGCTGCCTCCCACGTAGCATAAGTCACCACATACCAACATATACTATTAGAACACACCACAACCAAGATAAACATATTATATATAATTAGATAGATATAAAATACAACCAGTTTCAGCAAAGATATTTTCAATTAAACACTAAAAAAATATAACTGGAATGTGCTGAGAACAATGCCACTAGATACTGCTGTAGAACACTTTAATAACATATTCTTATAGACCTTAAATAATCTAGTACCAGTAAGTAATAAAAGAGTAAAGTCCAACCCGGCACCATGGCTGACAAAGGAAACAAAACCAATCATGATAAAAAGGGATAAAACCTGGAAAGACTATTATAAAAATAGAACTCAAAATGCCCTCCAGCAATTTAGGCATCTTAGAAACCTTGTAAAACTCCATGTCAAACAGGATAAGCAAATATACTATACCAACCTACAAGCAAGCATATAAACAACCCAAAACTTTTTTCGTCATACCTAGATAAATTTCACCCTGGAAAGACCACTAGTTGCTCTTCAATAACAGACAATATGACAGACTCTATCCCCACATAATTTAATTCCTATTTTATAGAATCAATATTATCTTTCATAGACACTAACACATCTGACCACCTCACTCTACCACTATCCATTCAAAATCACCTACAGGTCTTCAGTTTTAGTCCAGTACCTGGCTTGATGATAAGGAAGTTGGCCATTAAACTAAATACTATTTCTGTAGCTGCAGTCCAACTACCATAAGACTACCAAGAATGGTTACAGAAGTCATGGCCTTCACTATGTCCTTACTTATTAATACGTCCATCGCAGAAAGATATGTCCCATCTCTGTGAAAAAAATCCTACATCATACCATGGCACAAAGGCAGCACATCTGCAGAGTTTAATTAACTACTGATCGATAGCAATTCTCTCCCCCTCTCCAAAATATTAGAGAAATGCATCCATATGCGGCTGATGAAATACTTAACCACAAATAACCTGCTCTCAGAAACACAGCATGGCTTTAGGCCCCAGCACAGCACCACTACTGCTCTACTAAATTTTACCAACATAATAAACCAACATAGAAACAATGGTCTGCTTGTGCCCACCATATTGTTAGACTTGTCAAATGCATTTGATACTGTCTCACACCAGCAACTGTTCGCTCGACTCTTCTCAATAGGACTTTCACAATACTCCTTGTTGTGTTCCTTAGCTACCTGTCTGAAAGGCAACAAGCCATTAAATGGCAACAAATCTACTCATTCTTTCAACCAGTTACTACAGGTGTCCCTCAGGGCTCTATCCTGTGTCCTCTACAATTGAATATAGTTACTCTCCACACCTGCACTCACCATGCTAGTTTAATTCAGTGTTCAGATGACTCAACATTAATATGTGTGGCCTCAGCAATAAATAAGCTCCAAAACATTACACAAAAATATTTCTCCTCTGTAGAAACCTGGCTCAAGGAATCAAACCTCACACCCAATGACAAGAAAAGTACTTCAAAAAGTTGCCAAAATTAAAAGCAATCCTTTACCATACAGTCAGAAAATAATACTGTCATTGAAACTCCAACTCATAGTAAATGTCTAAGCATTATAATAGACAACAGTCTCAAATATGATCACCATATACTGCACACCATTAAATCTACACATCAGAAACAAGACTCCCTTTATAGGACCAATGGAGTCTTTACAGGTACTGCAAAAAAAAAAAAAAAAACTCTAGCCACCACTTTCTTACTGCTGACTCTCATATATGTCACTCTTATCCTAACAAACATAAACACTACTCAAAGAAAGAAACTTGCCACCTGTTACAATAAAATAGCTAAATTTGCCACCAATCTCCCTCACAGGACCCATCATTGTCTTAGCTTAAATCAATTAAATTGGTTTGAACTGCACAGCTGTCTAGCACATTCATAACTGACCACAGCACACAAACACTTTTATCATCCAGAAAAATGTCCAACACTACATAACTTATTACTGACAAACTCAAGAAAGTAATCAGGAAATGAAGTGCCTCTATCTAAGTGCACCCAAAGTGCACAAACATCATCCAATCCAAACAAAAAGGTCGGAAATAAGGCTGTAGCTGAAAAAGTTGTTTAATATAAGAACAAGTAAGCACTTTCATACCCAGCTAGGGTACTTCTTCAGCTATACTATTCAACACATACAAATCATTTATATACAATTCATGGTACCACATCATAAATAAAGGGGACAATCATATGTGCAAATCAATGAAAATCAATTAAAAAATAAATTAAAAATGTTTATGGTACTGTGGCAACTGAACATAACTCTCTGTAGAAACCTATTATGTTACAAAATATGGTAATTTTAAGTATATTTCAAATAATTTTTCAATCATTCAAAGTTGCTTTATCTGTATACTTACACAAATGTGGAATGTCAGCAGTCCTAAACTCATCCAGCCACTGGTTGAGTTTTGCCTGCTTGTGCCATTTCAACTCATATTAATGGTTCCTGTATTGCTCTCCAGTGTGTGGCATGCCAGTAGCACTGGATACAGCCTTGGCTAGACTGTTCCAAGCCTCATCCTTATACTGAGACCTGGTATAGTCCCCCTGCAGCAGCCTATGGCTTTACAAGGAGAGCAGCAAATATTTTTGACTCCTCCACACCCCACCTTTGTGCCTTGAATTTGGCACCATCCTTCCCAGCTCCTGCCATGTCTGCACAGGTCCTCCAACAACAGTTAAAGTGTATTCCCGCCAATTCATGATATCACTTTTTACAGTAAGTGTGTAAACCCACACAATCATGCCAACCATGTTTGCACAATGTTGAGTGGAGAGCAACATTGTCAAACAAAGGGCAAGGCATTTTATGAAATAGGAAAAATTATGTGATGTTTGGCGTTAATTTCTGGCATGTGTGCTGCTATACAACAGTTTGTCCAATGGTCAACACCGATATGTTAAATGACTTGGCTTTTAAGACCTGAATTTGGGGGATCAGTTTTATGACTTGACATATATTTTGTGGGATCTTACACACTGATAAAAGCAATTTGTGTAATGTGGGATTCAAACCTATGTCAAAATGACAGTACATATAGTTCCATATGGTGTTTTTTCTTCATTGCCACAGAAGAAGTGTTTGCCAAACCTGGTCATTACTAATATACACTTTAAAGACTAAGTGGTGCTATACTTCAACTAACCATGTATGCATGTGTCATGACAAGGTCCTGCTGGCTTATACATTCTCAGGTGTGATGCAGAAGTAATGTGTGACAATATATTGGAAATGCATATACTTGTACTACTTTCAGAGTACATTTTTCAGTTCTTCTTCAGACCACACAATACATTCTTCTTTTACAATCTATCTGATGTGGATGGGCCAGGTATTACAGGGGCTGTGGAGGCAGTACTGCCAGGTTGCATTGTATTAAATAAAAAGTGTGTTTCTAGTGCTTAATTTTGACAAAAGGGTACCTGCACTGAATAAGTTTCATAAGAAATACATTAGTTATGTGATATTTATCTGTTTTATCCTTCTGTGTTTAATTTCATAAAGAATTATAGCACCCAAGCCTAGAAATCCACAAATACCCCCTTGCACTGATGCTGAGAATGAGGCCATCATGCAGGCTCTGAGGTGGCATGGAGGTTTTCGGCTTGAGAGAAGCCGTGGGGCTATCACTACCAGAAAGGAGATTTGGAACCAGTTATTCAATGATGTAAATGCATTCAGTGGTTTCAGATGCATTTATGATCGGGTCCGGTGGTGGGCCGCTGATATGATTTCATCAGCCTGGAGGAGGGCAACTGCAATTGCCTGAAAACAGCTGCTTACAGGGGCTTGTCCTGATACCGAGACACCACTGATGCCCAATTAGGAGTTTCTGATCACTGTCAGTAATCCATAAGCTCAATGGAGACTGCACACCATCTGCTTGATGTCAGTGCTGATGTGGCCAGGAGGATAATTGTGTCCCAGGAGCAGCTTTCATGTAATCTTACATATGGCAACATTTATAGTTGCTTGTAGAATAAAATATATAATTTGACTACTACTTCCTGTGATACATTTTTTTCTATCTGTACCTAATGATAAGTAATAGAGCTATACTAGAGAGTTATTCCATACACATGGGTGTGAGAGGATGACTCAGCAAAATTTCAGTTTCAGATATTTCTTACAGGACATATAGGTGATTGTGTCTTCACCATCCCCATGTGTTATTCCCAATGTGATGATTAATGGCCATCCTTTCCTTGTCTCATTTCTTCCAGGACCATCCCCCATGTAAAATGTGAAGACATCTAGACATAAGCATTATTTAGATATATAGTTATTTGTGTGTAGAAATAATCCATAAATAAGCAGGAAACCCATACAGATATAAACAGCAATAAAATCGAAAACAAAATCGGGAAAAAAAAAACAAACACAAGCAGCTGGATGACCACCGAATTTTAATACCAAAACAAAAGCTAAAAACAACAAACAACCATGGTTTAATGCTTTCATCTTATGCAAAAGACATCTTCAGAACCAGGAAACGGGAGGTGAGAACAACATTTAAAACATATTCATGAACAACCCCCCCAAAACTCCCAAACCAGAAAAAAAATGGGAAAATCTTAAAAAAGTGTATTGGAAACAGTGAATATAACATAAATATCACTGTTTACAACACTATTTACAAGTTGTAAGCCCTCATTTTTAGTTCACTGGTAATGGAAATACTGTCATTAATCCCTGGCAAGTGTGTGGTGTCTAATCTAAGTTGCCACAACATTTCACAATGTAATAATTTGTTCTTACAGTCCTCTGTGTAGGTAGCTGCTTGTACTTGCTCATAAAAAAGCTTAAGTCTTTTAAAGCCTACACAGGGTAGGGAATGCCTGGCAAAAATACTCTTGTTGTCAGCCTTCTGTATACTATAAACATGCTGATAAATCCCTTTGTTGAAGGCATTGTTGGTTTTGCTCACATAGAACACTTGTCACTGAGTACAAACTGCAATGCGTACCACCCTTTCAGAGTAGCAATGAAACTTGCCTCCTTTTTGCAAATTTTATAATGATATTCATTAAGGGTCCAATATAGTTGTTGTCAAGTTAGCAACACTGGGGACATCTCCCACATTTCAAAGTCAATGGAAACCTGGGCACAACATTAAAACAAGGTCTGTCCAATAAAGTTTTGATATTGGGTTTCCTATTGTATGTAAAAGTTGGTTGGCTATTAGCCACTGTTGGGTCCCCTCATCACAAGAATGGACATGCCAGTTATTTCAAATAATCTGCTGGATATTCTTGGAGCCCAGGGAATACTGAAGAACCATGTTCTTTTGGCCAGTGAAGTTTTTTATTTCCTTTTTGTTAAACACAGATAGAGTTCACCAGGCCACCTTTTATGATACCTCTCCATTCTCCCTTACCACACCTCAGCTTGAACACTATCCAAAATGGAGGTGGGATATCCTTGGTCTAAAAACATCCTCTTAAGGATGGAGAATTCATCTAAAAATAAGGCAACATTGGAAGTCGGTCTAGAAACCTTGATGAATTGACTTTTCACAATACCTTTCCTTTGGTGAAAAAGATGGCAGCTTGTAAAGGACAGAAATGAATTAGAGTAAGTGGGCTTCCTACAAGCACAGGTTTCTAGGCAACTGTTATTTTCTTCTGTATATCAATGCTCAGGAAATTAATCCCCTGCACATCAATCTGCAAGTGAACTTCAAAAAAATTGGTACTACACTTCATCTTCTCCACTAGTGCAAAAACACCTTTGGTGGTGCCCTTCCATACAAACAATAAATCATCCAGGTATCTGAAATAGCCCAAGCAACCACTAAATAATGGCATCTTGAAAAGAACAGCAAGTTCCCACTTGAGAATCGCATTAGCAAAAATAGGGGAACATGCAGCCCCCATCGCTACTCCTGAAAGGTTCTTGTAATATTCACTACCAAAGGCCATGAAGTTATTGTTCAGTACAATGTCCATGAAGTCATGCACAAGTAATTGATCTTGTTCTGTAATCCCCCCACTCTCTAAGGTATTTCTCCAAACATCCCAATCCCTCTTCATGAGGGATAACTGAAAATAAACTTTGTACATCACAAGTAGCAAATAAAGAAATACTGTCAACATTAATGTGACATAATTTGTTAAGCAAGTCCCATGAATTTCTAATGACATGAGGAATGGGAGAAACATGTTCGTCAATTTTAGGTCTATAAACTTTACCAGATGATCTGTAATAGAGGCTCCTGTGGCCACAATGAGCCTTAATGGAGGGTCCTCAACATTTGAATGTATTTTTGGAATACCAAAAATGTTTGGAACCACTGGATTGACCACAGAAAGGAACTCATACAGTTGATGTGAAATATTGTCAAATAATAGTTATTCAAGAACAACCTTAATACTTCTGTATGCAATGGATATTTTATTTAGGGAAACCACACTGTAAGTTTGGGTGTCTCCAAACAAGTTGCACATTTGTCCTTCATAATCCTGGTACCTCGTAATCAAAGCCATCACCTTTATTGGGCTTCATACATCTTATATCTTTGTTTATGGGGATAGATTTAAGGGTTTCTCTGTCTGACAGGGAAAGCTTATAGAAATGCTTATTATAACTGGAACTAAGAAGTTCATGAATCTCCTTCTCACAAATCTTTTCAAATATGTTGATGGTGGGGTGCAAGGGAGGATTGGCTAAACTTTTCCTTCTAAGTAGGTTAGCCTCAGTTTGTAGTACATCCTTCTCACCAAAGAACACCTGGAGATTCAAATTCTGAGTAAAGTGCTTCATGCCCAATAAGGTATGTGCCAAATTGTCTCTGCTCGAAGAAACAAAAACTGTCATTCATTGGTAACCCAAGTTATCATGATCCAGCTTCTTGCCTTTCCTTCTTTTCACCTCTACAACCTTCTGATCTGTGGTATAAAAAAAATTTAATTAAAGTAAACATCGTGTTTGTAAAATTCCAAATCATTGGTAATGTAGCTGACCACCTTGTTGAGCTCCTAATTCAATTTGTGCACTCTTCTCTCATTCTCCTCAAATTTCCAGCACCATAGTCCTTTTGGGACATAGGTTCATAGGTTCATAGTTAGGTACTAGGCTATTGGCCCTAGGGCCTATATAAGCCTAGCCAAATGGTACTCTGGCTTTTGCCACCCAAGAAAATTATTTTCCTGTGCCACTGTGATGCAGAGCAAAAGAAGTGATCCCCAGGGTGAATTTCCTATCTCCCATCCAGTCATCAAGATTTTTCTTGAAGAGTGCTAATGAGGAGCCTTGTTTGATATAGATAGGTAGTTTGTTCCAGAGTATGTGAAGTCTGTGGGACAGGAATCTATCCCTCCAGCATGTTTTGTTTATTGTGGTGACAAGGTTTAGGTCCCCAGAGTGTGTAGCTCGGAGGGATTGGGATTTCTTTAAGTGGAGCATGTCCAACAGCTCTGGGCTTGACATAGCTTTGTATTTTAGGCAGAGATTGCCTCTAAGTAGGCGATCTGTAATGGAGTAAAGCTGGAGTTTTTTGAGACAGTCTGCATAGGGCATCTTTTCGAGGCCAGTAATCCTCCTTGTGAGGTATTTCTATAGCCTTTCCAGTTGTTGTAGATGTCTTGTGCGGTACATACCAAAAGGGGCGTTGTACTCTATAATGGGTCTAAAGAGTGATGAGTAGAGGGGAACAATGTCCTCTTTTTTCCTGGATGAGAAACCTTTTGTGATGAGGTTTGCCACATAGAAGGGTTTCCTGACTACTGTGGTGATGTGATTATCAAAGGAGAGACTACTGTCTGCCTGTGTCCCAAGGTCTCTTATCACACTTTCGGTGTTAAGTAGATGACCGCCTATGTGGTAGTGCATGAGTACAGAGTTTATACCAAAAGGGATGACAATGCACTTTTTGGCATTGAGCTTGAGGCCATGGCTTTGACACCAGGCATCTGTCTCAGTGAGGCCCTTTTGTAGGATGTCCACATCGTTAGGAGTTTTGATTATGGCTCCTAGTTTGCCATCATCTGTGAACTTTGTTAGCCAAAAACTTTCTGTGTTAGCTTGTACTTCAGAGAAGTAGATACCAAACAGGAGAGTACCCACGACTGAACCCTGTGGTACTCCACTTGTCACTGATTTGAAGTTGGATTTAGTGTCTGCTACTTTCACAGTGTGGGTTCTGTCAGTGAGCCAGTTGGCAAGCCATTTTGTGACATAGGGATTTATACCTAGTTTAGTGAGTTTATCTATAATTCCAGAGTGAGGGATGGTGTTGAAAGCCTTGGCGAGCTCTAGATAGGCTGTGTGAACTACCTTACCCTCATCTACGGCTTTGGTGACAGCGATAAAGAAGTCTTATAAGGTTAAGGAGACACAATCTGCCTTTTACGTGGACTTTTTTCACACTTCCCCCAAGAAAACATTATCAAGCTGTAGTGATTTGAAATTAAACAAACTTTTCTCCATTTGACTCTACTGTTGTAATGTTAAATATTGACCATCAGCAGATTGAATATATTCCTTGCATGGACCAAACTCCAAATTGTCCAGCCATCTGTCAATATAATACTAGAGGCAAAATCCTGGCTAACTCCAGAGGGTTAAATAGGTGTATTAGCAGTTCTCTGTGCAGGTGTAATAAATTATCTGCTATCATCAGAGTTAAACATGTTGATGTGTTGTGATAACAATGTGTACGTTGCTGAATCAAACAAGTTAAATTACCATACTCCCTGATGGAAGAAGATGAAGCTCCATGGAAAAGGTCCTGTGAGTCATTCACTGACATAAATGAGAAACTGTTACCAAGGGAGTAGAAATTATCAGTGGCGGCTGGTGACTTCAAATCAAAGGGGCCTGCAGGAAATGGAGGAATGGGTGGGGCCAACATGAAGAGGTGTGACCAAATAAAAAGGGGTGGGGCTCTGCTTAAAACCACAAAAACTGGGACTTTAATTAAATCTGCTGCTCTGGGTGCTAAACCTTCATGAGAGTCCAATCAGGACAAATGAAGTGTAGAAGAAAAAAATATTTCAATGCATTGGCTACATGACGGCTTAGTTAATAGCTAGATGGAAACAAAAGGTTGTGAGGCATGAAAAAATAAATCACTTTTTAAATACATTACTGGAATGCCAGTCAAAATCAAGTATAAAAAAACAAGCAGCACTCAACTCAAACCACTTCTCCTTGCACTGCAGTTTTAATTATAATTTATATTCAGCTTTATAAAAGTACCAAGCAACATGCTAAAAGTATCAATCTGTGTGATACTTTCTCTTGTAAAAATGTTTCTTATCTAAAAAAGACCTGCTGCCTGATAACAACTATCTACTTGTTACATGGGGAAAACATATCAAAGTAAAAAATAAACATCAAACAAAAAACAAGCTTAAGATAAATTGCTTAAAGGATTACTTCACAGGTTAAGAACCACACATGATAGATTGGCATTCTGTTTACTTTACAGGTAAAGCTTGCAAAGATGACTGCAAGTCTCCAACAAATGTAATGAGCTTCTGAAAATACTGTAATCCTGTTCTTTATTACAAATACTGTCATATACATGTCAATACTTATATGTTATCTAGTTATGTAATTATTCTCTACATGGCAACAACAAAAAGCCTTTCACTGTTGGTAATTCTTTAACAGTATGCTTATTAAAGCTTACTTGCATCTTACAATCTCAGACAAGGTTACCTGATGCTCATTAAAGCATTGCTACTTAAACACAGAGCAACAGGCACTGCAACAACATGCATTTTCTGAACAATAAGAAGCATAAATTAACAGTATAAAAATATGACAGAAAACCAGAACATTCTGCAAAATCAAGGACAGATGAAAAGCCCTTGTAGTACCTGTGCCTACCTTGGATGGGGGAGATACACTGCACACTTAGACTGCATAACTGCTCCTTGACTTGCTTGGACACATTTAGGGTCACTACATGGGGGAGTGGGGTGCAACAAGTATGTCACAATTTGAAATGTCTCTGGCTGATGGTGATGGCTCTGACACATTTGTCATGCCTCTCAACCTCAGAGCAAGAACTATGACAAAGCCATAAGTAGAAGTGGAACAAAGGCCCAAAAATAAGGACAATTTTACATATTGCTCTTATAAACTTAGAAAGATAATATAATAATACGTCTTGCATTAGTATGAATTTTCTGAAGGGCATGAAATCTGAAACTCAAATGTCTAACATTATTTCTTAACTTTAAACATTTGCCAGAAAACCAAACTTTTATGAAAAATGGACCAAAAATGTGATGCAAAAATATAAAAGAGCCACACAATACAGCTGGGAACCTGTCAAAGAAGGGGCACTTTTAATATTAATACTAAATTGAGCAGCTGACAAAATAAGAGAATCTACATGCATTTCTGAAATAAAAAGTATTCTATAACTCTGATCATTACAATTATTTATTAATTGTAAGCCTTCCACATTTTCTTCCAAAAATTGGCATTTTCTGGAGGGATTATTAGAGGGAGAGCAACATTTTCAGTCAAAATTGGGGACAGTTGAGAGGTTTGGATATACTTAATTCTATAAAGCAATATATTTGTGTGTACCTCTCAACCTCTTAGTGCAGGAAATCTGGACAAGGCCAAATATTTTGGGGGGACATACAAACACTACTGAAAAATTGCTCTTGTAAAAACTTAAGACAGTTGATAGAATAACAGGTCTTGCTTTAGCATGCATTTTTCTGGAGGGTATGAAGTCTGAAACTCAATGTCTATCATTATCTAGTGACTTCATTCCTAAATGATTTGCCAGAAAACCACAAATTTTATGAGGAACAAGCCAAAAACAAGAAGCAAAAATCTATTCATTCTGTGGAAGTCTGGACAGTTGAGAGCTACAGTTTAGCCGGGGCTGTCTTTGAGTTTGCCAGCCTTCCCCCACTGACAAAATCATGGTCAGTTGGGACCTCACCCCTGCAGCCATTCCAATGTCCCATTACTTGGCTATTTCACCCCATTTACCATAATCACTGTAATGTGCATACTGCTTTACTTCTACGGTGATTTGGATTTCATTTAAAATTATTTTACAGCACTAACACTAATAG
Organism: Protopterus annectens; assembly: GCF_019279795.1. Classification (NCBI taxonomy): domain Eukaryota; kingdom Metazoa; phylum Chordata; order Ceratodontiformes; family Protopteridae; genus Protopterus; species Protopterus annectens. Next base: position 277,734,998 of record NC_056725.1, read on the forward strand.
ACATCTGCTAAACAAAGCAATGCAGTCTCACAATGAAAATAGACTTAGCATTAAAACTTTTCTGCCCTTGAAACTCACATACATTGAAACAGTATTGAAACCCACATTCAAAGAAAATATATCTCGCCAGTGGCAGATAAGATTAACTTTGGGCTTTTTTCAAATCATAGGCCCCTTGCACATGAAACATATGTGTTCTTTGATACATACACCTTCCTGATTGTATTAAATATATTCCATGTATAATACAGTACAGTTGTTAGACTGTATTTTAAATTTATTGATTTGAACATTTTTCTAGTAAACAATGAGAGAAAATGCATGCACCAATAATGACAAAACTGTCCAATTCAGAACATTTCCATCATAAAAGTCTACTCAAACTTCAACAATCCACCAGCATCAGTAAATATGCACAATATCAGCAGAAGTAAAAGTCATCTAAATAAATCCACATTAAAGAGATCTGTAACTAATGAAGACATTGCTGCTAGCAAACAACTTTATATTTCATTGTTTCATCTACAAATAAGGTGCATGGTGCCCTTGAGGGATAAATTGCTTGTGGTACATTAAAAAATGATAAGCAAGTAATATTGCAATAGGAAATGGATGACAAACTGATTACTGGTTCATAGCTACTAGGTATCTCCACCAAAGAGGACATTCTCAGAACTGCAGCATCCACCCCCTTTAAAAGTACAACACAGTACAGTATCAACAGCACATCTACACACTGTAGGATTAGAACCCACAGCCTTCTGCATCAAAACCAAGTACACTACCTGTCGTGCTATTAACAATGCAAGCCAACTTAGAATAAACAGCACTAACATTCTCTTCCACTGAAGCTCTCAGCTCCTTGTAAAATTCACTCGACACTCAACTGTATCTCTCAACTTTGCAGCATAAGAAATCTGGAAAAAGCCAAAATTTATTGGGGGGGGACAAAAGTCCAAAAACCAGGGACACATTTTAAGCATTGCTCGTATAATCTTGGAAAGTTACTAGAATAATATGCTGTGTTACTACCATATATTTCACTGCCATGTTTTGAACCCAGGACCCTGTCTACTACAGTCAGAGCAACATACCACTATGCCAAATCAGCTGCTCCTTGAAAGAAAGGAAGACTAAAACTTAAATGACTATTTTGGGCAGTTTTTCCATATCTTTCAACTTTTTGGTTTAAAAGTCCTCGTTTGTGCTTGTTTCATGCCTTTCCTGTAACTAGTCAAGGCCAGATACAGGTTTGCTGTATCCAGGACTGTTTGTAAGCTTCTGAGCCCCCAAGACTTTCTGTGTTGGAGGAAAGACTTCCAGCTTATCAGTGAGAGTGGTAAGCACTAGGTAGCCTATCTAGCCTAAAGATTTGCTGAATCCAGGACTGTTTGCAAGCTTCTGAGTGGTACCAAAAAGTCTGCTCTTCAATATTTGACTTAGATCTGCTAGTTCTCTCCTCACCTGCACTTTTTCAGACTTCTTCTAGCAATTATTGTGGCATACAAAAGGGCTAACAGCACTAAGCATTCTACAAGGAAACAGCTCCATTACCTATTATTAATGCCCACCCCTCCAGGCATGGTTAAAGGTAAGTTCCCTACCTGGTGAACATGGGTATCCTGAGGCAATGTAGCAACTGCCTCATGTACACTGACAAACCTCTCCTCTTACCTCCCAATAGTCAGACTTGCGAGAGATGCACTTATATATCCACATTGGAAGCCATGCACTCTCCAGCAAAGACCAGAATAGCTGGTCAAGAGGAGATGGTCACCACTTGCACCACACCACACAGAACACATAGCCCTCCCGAACACACACCAGCACTGCCTTCACATAAAAACACAAACCACACACCCACCTTCACTGAGGTTCTCAATAAAAATCTACCCAAACAGCACAGACCTCCAAGGTAGAAACACACTCAACCACCACAACACAACACTAATCACGAGACACACAACTCTCCTAAACAGTGTGCCACTCCACCAAAGTCTCTAAGGCAAAACAGCATTCCCAACACACTAGTCATAGGTGACTCGATAGTAAGGCACACTGATGTCCCACTCACTAGGTTGAATAAGGAGAAAGTAACAATCAACTTCTTGTCAGGTGCCAGGATCTGCCACATAACACATGCACACAGGTCCCTCAGCAACAGGTACAAATATGACTCTGTCATTGTACATGTGGGTGCGAATGACCTGAGATGTACCTCCCTGGACTACATGAAAAGAGATATAGAGGAGCTCTTGGGTTATGGAGCCCAGGTGGGTATTATTCTAGCCATGAGCAGCCTCCGACCAGCACCCAGAATGATACCACAGCACAAACAAAAAATGATTGACTTCAACAATTGGCTAAGTTTCTGGTGTCATTTTAGGGGGATACAGTATCTGTCTGCCTTGGATGACATGAATGACAGACCTCGATGCTTTGCCAGAGATGGCCTGCATCTGTCCCCTGTGGGCTTCTGGATACTGGCCAAGGCTCTTGCCACCCTTATAGTGCCTTTTTTAGGCAGTGTTCCAAAAACCAAATTGCCACCATAACAGCTACAAACAAATGCAATCTGAGGGTCATGCTGCTCAATGTTAGAAATCTAAATCTCAAAATGCACTCGCTCGAAGCACTCCATAAAATGGAGAACATCAACATTTCTCCTGTAACAGAGACCTGGTTCAAGGCAGCAGAATGCACCCCTGCACTCCCAGGCTATAACTCATTCTGCACCTTCAGCCCCAGAACTTGGATCAAAGCTCCAAAGGCAATGATGTTTCCATATTCATAAAGGATGCACACACCTCCAGACTGGTTCTGCAACATAATGCATCATAGATTCTTCAGGTGCAGCTAACATTGGGCAAAACAGATATTCAGGTTGTAACCTACCATATGTCCCCAACCATATCACAAGACTCACAGTCCATGTTCATAAGCACCCTGGAGCATCTTAGGGTCCAACCTAACACTCTCATACTGGGCGACTTCAACTATGCCTCCATTAACTGGGAAAACTACCCATGTACCAATACACTTGCCCAACATTTCCTGGAATTCATTAAATCCAGTGCCCTGGACCAGCTCATTCTTACCCCCACTAGAGGTAACAACATCCTTGACCTGGTCATTACTAACATGGGTGACTGTTGCTCTACACTAATAGTCAGCTCCTCCCTGGTTAGATCTGACCACAAACAAATCATCTTGGGAATCCACATCATTCCCAAACCCCTATTGCAAAGGTAACTGCCATGAAAAACTTCTCCAAAGCTAACTTTGGAATTCTAAAAACAGAGGTGGCTAACTTCACGGCACCCATGCAAATGGAGGATAGTTGCATGACTGCTGAATCATACACCAATGCACAGTATGAACGCGTACACAAATGCATGGATCTCACAATACCTAATAGAACCAAAATGGTCTCCTCCAAAAAAAGGAAGCCAATCGGGTGGCCACTGCCATAAACAAACTCTACAACAGAAGGAGGAAACTAATGTGGAATAAGGTGAAGTCCCAAAACTCAAAAAAAAACCTCCCTTATCAGCCTCAACAAAAAGTTGAGATCCCTCATCAAATCCTATAAAGCTAGCTATGAAAACAGAAATGCAGCAGATAGTAAAGACAACCACAAGGCCTTCTATAGTTATGTAAATAATCTCCATGGCAATACCCAGATTTGCTTTGAGCTACTGCACAATGGTACCTCCTATACTGAGCCAACAGATATTGCCAATATACTGGCTGACAGATTCAGTGCCAACTTTACCCCTCACTCCCCCACCAAAGGACCAATCACAATACCAGTAGATTGCCAGGCACCCAGTATTACTGCTGCACAGTTTAAAACAGCACTGTCCAAGGCCAAGAATATAGCATTTATGGGACCTGACAATATCCCTGGCTGTTTTCTACATGGACTACACAGCCTCACCTCAGGCTTTGTCCCTACTGAATGGTGCACTGCTACAGTCATCCCTCTCCATAAAGGAGGAGCAACTACAGACCCTGGGAACTATCGACCCATTAGCCTGACGAGTCTGATATGCATCATCATGGACCTAACAAACAAGGATATATGGAATCTCCAAACTCTGGATCCCACACAGTTTGGTTTTGTGAAGGGTAGATCATGCCTGCTCATCCTGGTTAACTTCTTTGAGTCAGTCACCAGAGCTGTGGATGAAGGCAGGGTGGTTCATACTACCTACCTTCATCTGACCAAGGTTTTTGATACCATTCCACACTTAGAAATAATAGAAAAGACTCACTAAGCTAGGCATCAACCCCTATATCACTAGGTGGATTGCAAACTGGCTCACAGATAGAACCCACAGTGTGAAAGTATCTGATTCCAAGTCAGACTGCTGTCCAGTCACAAGTGGAGTCCCACAGGGTTCGGTCCTGGGTCCTCTCCTCTTTGGAATCTACTTCTTTGAAGTCCAGACCAACACAAAGGGACTCTGGCTGACAAAGTTCACAGACGACTGCAAGTTGGGTGTTATTATTAACTCCCCAAGTAATGTTGGCATCTTATAGAAAGGCCTCACTGAGACCAACGACTGGTGTTGAAACCATTGCCAAAAGTTCAATGCCAAAAAATGTGTCATCATCCCCTTTGGGAAAAACCCAGTTCCCATGAATTACCACATTGATGGTAGTCCACTGAACACAGAAGGTGTTATAAGATATCTGGGAACACAGGTTAACAGAAACTTCTCTTTTGACCATCACATTGCCACTGTGGTCAGAAAGTCCTTCTATGTGGCACATCTCATTACTAAGGGTTTTGTATCCAGGAAGAAAGAGGTCATTGTCTCTCTCTACTCTTCCCTCATTAGGCCAATCATGGAGTACAATACCTCATTTGGCATGTACCTCACTAGACATCTGCAACAACTGGAGTGGCTGCAAAAGTACCTCATAAAGAGGATCTTAGGCCTTAAACACTTGTCCTATATGGACAGACTCAAAAAACTCCAACTATTCTCTGTCTCATATCACCTACTTAGAGGGAATCTCTGCTTGACTTACAAAGTCATGTCTGACCCAGCTCTGTTAGAAATGCTACATCTAAAGAAATCCCAATCCCTCTGCACTACACGCTCCAGAGACCTCAACCTCATTACCATAATCAACAGAACAAGGAGGGGACAGGTTCATAACCAAGAGACTGCCCATGCTGTTGAATAGACTTCCCATACATGTCAAACAGAGCACCTCACTGGCCTTTTTCAAGAGAAATCTTGATGAGTGGGTGGGAAATAGAAAATTCACCTTTGGGATCACTCCAGTGGCTCTACTCAATAGACACACTGGGAACTAAGGTCAGGTGGCATGATGCCAGGGTAATCCTATGGGCTAGGCTTGTAAAGGGTCCAGGGCCATTACACTAGTACACACCTATTAACCTTTGAACCTATTTAGTGATTTTAGTTCTCACCATAGCTCTCAACCTCTTACCACAAAACACCTGGACATAGCCAATAATGAGGGAATACAGCCCCAAAATAGGGACAAATTTCAAATATTGATTTTATAAACTTAGAACATTGCTAGAATAAAAGGTTTTGTGTTACCATGTACTTTCTGAATAATATGAAGTCTGAAATTCAAATGATGTCATTATTTAGTGAACTCAAAATCCAGAAAAAAACAGATTTTATGAGGAACAGAACAGAACAAAAATATGAGTCAAAAATCTGAATAGTTTTCACAAGTGATGATGGGTAGGGAATTTAGGAACTTGCTACCTGCACCCAACGTCCAAGGTTTGATTATCTCTAACCACCAGGTATATTTAATTGGGGCATTTCACACACACACACACACACACACACACACACACACACACACACACACACACACACACACACACACACACACACTCCCTGGGTTTGGAGTCTATCACAGCTTTGTCTGAAATCCCTCTGCAACTTCAAAGTCCCTGCCATTTGCAATACAAGTCCCAGCTCGCTCTGTTGGAATACCAAAAGTCCTTCCCATGAGAGCAGTTATCCAGCCTGCTGACATTGCAGTCCAATCCGCTTCCAGTCTATGCAGGTGTAACCACATAGACTTCTGGGGAATCTGTAGTCTGATTCCTTCTTTCCTAATCTGGACTGGTTAAACAGCAGTCCGGATTCCTGCATGCATGCGTGGAGTTTGGGAATGGAACACTGAGCATGCATGCGTGGACTTCTGGTACTTGCTAATTATTTTTTTATTTTGTTTTGCTTTTTTTTACAGCTGGGTGGGCTGCAGTCCTGCAGTCCAATAGCACGGGGGCCCCTGGAAATAATCCTCAAATACGCAGAAAACTGGTACTGATATAAACAGCAATAAAAAAAATAAATAAATAAATAAACACCAGCAGCTGGACGACCACAGAACTTTAATAACAAAGTAAAAGCTAAAAACTGCAAACAACCACAATTTAGCACTTTTGTCTTATATAAAAGATATCTTCAGAACAGTGAAACAGGAAGTGAGAACAGCATTTAAAACATATTCATAAACGCACCCCCAAAAACACCCAGCGAGAGTGCAGGAACTAGAAAAAATGGGAAATCTTAAAGAGTATTAGAAAGCAGTGAAATATAACATAAACAACACTATTTACAACACTATTTGCAACCTGGAAGCCCTCATTCTTAGTTTACTGGTAATGGAGATACTGTCATTAATCCCTGGCAAGTGTATGGCATTGAATGTAAGTTGCCACAACATTTCACAATGGAATAGTTTGCTCTTCCAGTCCCCTGTGTAGGTAGCTATTTCTACTTCCTCCAAAATAAATAAAAAAAAACTTAAATCCTTTAAAGCCTACACAGGATAGGGAATGCCTGGCAAAAGCACTCTTGTTGTCAGCATTCTTTATACAATAAACATGCTGATAAATCCTTTTGTTGAAGGCATTGTTGGTTTTGCCCACATAGACCACTTGACATTGAATACAGACTGCAATGCACACCACCCTTTCAGAGTAGCAATAAAAATTGCCCCCTTTTGTAAATGTCATAATCATATCCATTAAGGGGCCAGTATAGTTGTTCTTAATGTAGCAACACTGGGGACATCTCCCACATTTCAAAGTCTCTGGAAAACTGGATGCAGAATTAAAACAAGGTCTCTCCAATAAATTTTTGATATTGGGTTTCTTTTTCTCTGTAAATGTGGGCTGGCTATTTGCCAACTGTTGGGTCCCTTTGTCACAAGAAAGCTCATGCCAGTTATTGCAAATAATCTGCTGGATATTCTTGGCATCCAGGGTATATTGAAGAACCATGTTCTTTTGGCCAGTGGGTTGGGAGGGTGGCCTAATGGTTAAGCTGTTTGCTTTACAAACACAAGGTGTAGGGTTTGAGTCTCACAAGGGATAACTGGCTAGGGTTAAAATGGCTCACAAGGGCAGTTAACTTTGTACTAATCTATGAACTATGTGAGTTTTTTCATGCCCTTCTGGTTAAACATAGTAGAGTTCACCAGGCCACCTTTTATGATAGCTGCATACCCTTCCCATACCTCAGCTTCAACACTGCCCAAAATGGTGATGGGGTCTCCTCAGTCTAAAAACATCCTCTTAAGTACTAAGAATTCCTCTAAACATATGTCATCACTGGACGTCAATCTCGAAACCCTGATGAATTCTCATTTCACAATACCTTTCTTTGGTGAAAAGGATGGCAGCTTGTAAAGGACAGAAATGAATTAGAATAAGTGGACTTCCTATAAACACGGGTTCTAGGCAACTATTACTTACCTTCTGTATATCAATGTCAAGGAAATGAATCCCCTGCATATCAATCTGGCAAGTGAACTATAAAAAATTGGTACTACACTTCATCCGCTCCACTTGTGCCAAAAAATCATTGAATGGTGCCTCGCTGAACTATTTCTCCAAAACATTCTAATCCCTCTTCATGAGGGATAACTGAAAATTAACTTTGTATGACTGGGGGCACTTACAGAACAAGATCAATTACTTGTGCATTGACTTCATGGACTTTGTATTGAACAAGAACTTCATGGCCTTTGGTGGTGAATATTACAAGCAACTTACAGTGGTAACAAGGGGGCTGCATTTCCCCCCAATTTTGCTAATTGAGGTTCTTCTTTTCAACATGCCATTATTTAATTGTTGATTGGGTATTTCAGATACCTGGATGATTTATTATTTGCATGGAAGGGCACCACCAACGATTTTTTGGCACTAGTGGAGGCTGTGAAGTGCAGACCACGACAAGTTAAATGGGGTATAAATGTACTTCTCCTTACTGCTGAGGTCTATCAGCAGCAGCGGCAGTAAGAGCAGCTTAGGTTTGAGCCTGATGCACATACACATACAAAAGTGCAACAGCGGTATTCTTTCATTTCAGTGTAGTTTCCGTGGCTGTATACCAATAGGTTTGAATGCTTTACAGCTTGTTGAGTAGCTTCGCTATCTTGGATTAGTTGATTAGCAAAATTTTCAACTGCTTATGCTGTAATCAGCTTGCCATGATTTTATCATGTTTGCACAGCTCTACACATCATGTAGAGTTACTTAGTAAATGCAAATCAGTATGCTAATCCCGAATGCTTACACGGTTTTAGCGAGACATGTAGTGTTTATTGAATCCTGCCCTTCTTGTATTAACATGTGTTAAAACATTTTCTGTAAAACTGTCACAAAGAAAGTGAATCCCTGCAATATGAACTTGTTTTATTCATCCAGCCAAGTTAAATTTTATACTGGCATTAGGGATACCGCACTGAGAAATTTTGAAAGCTATACTCTGCCTTCTGAAAACAAATGCTCTTTTCATTGCAGTAAATAGACTGGCAATCCACATTACTCTGGCAATACACATTACTCAAGCAGCAACACCTGGCTATATATTAAATGCTGCATTCCCAACTTAAAGAATGAATGAAGTTCAAACACTCCCCCACTGCTGTTCAACTGTCACCGGCTACATGACTTTTGTCACATAATCGTCTGGGAAAGATTTCCTCTACTCTTCTTTTCTTAAAGGCCACAGCTTGCAAAGTCATTCACCATCCCACAGTGGGTTTCCTTCCTAATCACAATGAGGGATACATGCTTCTGGTTGGCAGCAGTGGCTTTCATGCTAAAGCATGGTTTTGTTTTTGGTTATTTCTTGCTGCCTGTTATTACAGAATAGTCATGCAACACTATTTTTCATGCCTTTTTTCTAAGGTAGCTAATTTACAAGCATTGGTATAATGCTTTTTTATAGCTATATATATATATATATATATATATTATTTTTCTTATCTTACTATGTGTACATATACATTATTTTCATAGCAGATTTTCTTTTTTGCTATCTGTCTCAGTATGTTTGCAATTTATATATTCCTTATTTCACAAATTCTCAGTAACTGTTAAAATTGTTATATCACCACCATTCTGCTTCCTCTTAATGGTTAATTCTTGTTTTTCTCTTTGAATGTTTTTCTCTTTGAATACCAGCAGTTCTTGTCATGACATTTGTTAAAGTGTAATTGTGACTCTACCTGGGGTACATGCATCATTTACAAATGTACTTAACACAATGCAATTTATTCATATTTATTTTATTAATTTTATCATTTTCCTGTATATACCCTTGTTCATTCTTTTGTAAGCAATCTGTCATTAATCTCAAACTCTTTATTTGTCTTTTATTATTTTATTTCTGTTTAATGTCTGTAGTTGTCTTTTGTGTATTATTTTGCATTTACTTTCCACTTACTTTTCTACTATTCTCCATTTCTGTCAAATATGCCAACACTCTTTCTTAGAATAATGCTAACATTAGTTGTAGTATGTCACAAAAGCATTTTTCTTTACATTTTATTTACCAGTTTTCCTTTATCACTGTCTATCATTCCTATGTAAGTATATACCTCTGGCATGCACCTTTGATCTAGTCTCTTCTTGTCATATTCACATTAAGACCTAAAATACTTTTACATAGATGCACTTATCATTATGGTGTTGTCTCTAATGCATACTTGTTAAATAGCTATTCTATTGTATATCACAGGTGCTTCCACTACGAGTGGACAAATGCATTCATTGAGATTCAAGTCTCCAAAACTCAACCCACTGAAAAGAATTCCATGGAAACACTGTTCTTGGTGATTTTTGCAGGGGGGTTGCACCCCCCACATGTCCTCTAAATTAGATATTTAACTCCACGGTGACACTATAACAAGGGAAAGGGGAAAACACATTGAAATGGCACTTAGTTCCTGCACAATTGAGTTTCAGGGAGTTGAGGCTCTAGCAATTTGTATTGGCTGAGCAGTACTATAACAAGTGTAGCCAGTAGTGTAACAAGTGCTGCCAGTAGTGTAAAAAGTGTAGCCAGTAGTGTAACAAGTGCAGCCAATAGTGTAAAAAGTGTGGCGAGTACTGTAACAAGTGCGGCCAGTACTATAACAAGTGCAGCCAGTAGTGTAACAAGTGCAGCAAGTAGTGTGACAAGTGCAGCCAATAGTGTAAAAAGTGTGGCCAGTACTATAACAAGTGCAGCCAGTAGTGTAACAAGTGTGGCCAGTAGTGTAACAAGTGCAGCCAATAGTGTAAAAAGTGTGGCCAGTACTATAACAAGTGCAGCCAGTAGTGTAACAAGTGTGGCCAGTAGTGCAACGTGTGGCCAGTAGTATAACAAGTGCAGCCAGTAGTGTAACAAGTGTGGCCAGTAGTGTAACAAGTGCAGCCATAACTTCCAAATGTGTGACTCCTTTTTATATCTAGTTTTTACTTCCATTTTGCTGACACCCACAAGATCACAAAATGTCTGTCATTATTTTTTGCTTCTATTTCTTCCTCTCACTTTGTTATTTTTCTTATAGCAAAACATTACATCAGGCCTTACTTTTTTATAAGGTAGGTCTCCAAAGGAACTTCTCAGCATGAGCTGTTGTATCATGAATGCTATCTGTTTCTCTTCCCCACTACATCCTCTGTTCTCTCATTTACATATTGTCCACTTTGGGATGCAGTTGTTGATATCAGCTGTTTTCTTAACATCATGCAAATACTTGATACCTTGTGTTACACAAATCAGTTTACTGCTCTTGTTGTAAGTGTTGCAAATCTTTTGTAATGACTGTGTCTCATTTTCTTGACTTTTATGTTTGACATTTGCTTTGTGCATTTTTCTCTATGCCTCCATCTCCTGCCACATGATTGAGCCACTACATTTTATACAGCTGCTTTGGCATATGGCTAATATTGACATCTATTTTAATGGGTTTAATAATCATATAAGGGTAACAGGATATACAAACATCAGCATGGCATGCATTGAATTGTACTCTGAGAAGAATTCTCAAAAAAATTCTGGGCTGCAGTTAATAACATATTATCTCCAGGCAAAACGTCCACACCCACTCCAATCTCTACCACTAACCCTGAAAACATAGCAACACAATTTAATACTTATTTTACAGAAACAATACTAGCTCTAACCAATACAAACAACTCCAATAGCCATGCCCTAATAAGTCTCCATCTCAGTAAACCCTCTGAAAACAACCTCAGTCTATTTACACTATAACCAGTAGCAGTAAATACTGTAATAAAACTACCGTTCAAACTAAAACCAACTGCCTTAGCTGTAGATAAACTACCAGCCGTATTTCTGAAAGTAGCTGCTGATGGAATAGCTTACCCAGTAGCAATACTCATAAACAGATCTATGTCTGAGTGCGTAGCACCTGCTATATGGAAAGATCCCATATAATACCCCTTCACAAAGGAGGCAACTCAACCAATTTTAGCAACTACAGCCCAATCACTATACTGTCACCCCTATCCAAAATCCTAGAGACAGTGGTCCATACTCACCTCATGAACTACCTTAACACCCACAATCTATTATCAATCACACAACATGGATTTTGCCCCCATCATAGTACAACTGTAGCCCTTATGTCCTTTAGTAATACAGTCAACCAATTTAGAAATTCAGGGCAATTCATATCTGTCATATTTCTAGACCTGTCAAAAGCATTTGATATGGTAAACCACAACAAACTGATCAAAGTCCTTCCTCCCTAATCCTTAGCTCTTCCACTGTTACTTGGTTCCAAAATTACTTAGAGTGACAACAGGCTGTACTGTGGCAACATCAACTGTCCACTCTCCTCCCTGTCTGCCTAGGTGTCCCTCAAGGCCCAATCCTAGGAGCAATATTGTCCTCCCTCTTTACCAACCAACTCCACACCTCCACTCACCAAGCATCTCTGATACAATGCGCAGATGACTCTATCCTCATATACTATGCCCCCACCATACAGGACTTCCACACCACAACCCAGAAATCATTTCTATCAGTAGAATCCCTGCTTACCAATTCTCAACTCAAATAAAACCAAAGTCCTCCTCTTCTACCCCTCAAGAACACCTACAACACTCCCAGTTTTCACCCTAGACTCCACAAACAAAACTATTATCACCCCTGTGACACATACCAAACTGTTAGGGGTCGAAATTGACAACAATCTAAATTCTGATATCCACATAGCCAAAACTATCAGAAAAGTTCATAAAAAATTAGGCCTGCTTTACAGAAACAAGAAATCTTTAACCTGATCTACAAAAACTACCATTGCCTGGACATACCTCCTGTCACTCCTACTCTACACCTCCCCTATACTAACCAACATATGCAAATCAGACCTTACTAAACTAGTCTCATGTTACAATAAAACAACCAAATTCACTACAAACTCCCCCTATAAAACATACCATTTCAAAGCCCTTAGACAACTAAACTGGTAGAACTTCCTCAGCTCCTCCAATACAAGCAACTAAACTTCACCCATAAAATACTCCATGAACCAGATAAAACCCCAGTCCTTCAAGATCTCATGCAAACATACACCACCACTAGAACACTCCATTCCAGTAACAAACTCCTAATTAAATCCAACAAAGCTAACAGCTCAGGTGGAGAATCCTTATTCTCTAACATCATTCCTAAAATATGGAATAAACTACCCACTTTCATCACTTCAGTCTTCACCATAGTACAATTTAAAAATCTTCTATTTACTCACTTAGAAGAATCCTGGCTTTGCTCTTGACCTGAATAACTCCACTTTTTATACATACCCTCTGATTTTCTTTAGATCGACACTTTACAGTACTATCCTATTATGCCTTCTTCTTTCCCTATAAAAATATATATATATATATATATATATATATATATATATATATATATATATATATATATATATTTCAGGTCTTCCTCAAAAATATCATACTGCACTTTCTAATATATATGCTAGTCTAGTTTGTATAATACCATATGTACAAATGTTGTTAAAATTGCTAAGGTGTCATCTCTTTCGGTTATTTATATTTGCAATGTGTACTTTTATTGTTGACCTGTACTCTGTAATTTTCTGGTATAATGTTTGTTTGTTTTTCATATTGTTGGAACTTTTCTCCCCAGGCCTCCGCTGAAAATGGAACTGTGCCCAGTCGGACTTTCCCAGTAAACAAATGTTAAATAAATAAAGAAGAGATATATGGTTCTTATGCTCAGGATTGTTAGGCAGTTTCCCCTCCTCATTAGTAAAAAAAGGTTGTGGTTGATTTTCCTATCTTATAACATGCTCTTAATTGAGCAACCTGCACTGAGTCCTGGTTTCATGTAGGGATTTAAGTAAATTTTGCTTCCTGGTTCTGTTTTTCCTGGTTCTGTTTTTCCAACAATGCATTTTTATTGCCATCATGTTCAGTTTTATGTACGTTGCTCAAAACCTAAAAATTGGTTGTTGTCCTCTGACTAATCTAGGTCATGTTTTGCAGGAGCATTGCTACTAACATTGTGATGAATATCAGATAAGTGTTGGGGATCTTACCTTATGCTTATTGACTGACTTACCCACATAGCAGGTCAGGCATTTTGTTGTACAACTTAGGAAAATCAAACACAACCTTTTTTTAACTAATGTGGAAAGGAAACTGTCTCACAATCCTCATCAAAAGAACCATGCTTAACAAACAGGGGACTCTGATAGCACACCAGCACAAATGGAAGGCAGTGACCATAGGTTCAAAGGAATCAAACTGTAGGGTTTTCAACAAGCCAAGACATATGTTTTTCTAGTACCCCTCTAAGCAATGGACAGCTAACTACAGGGTCATGCTTGACTCCCTGTAAACATATTCACATTTTTTAACACTTTTATGTCTACTGCAATGGACTTGGTATAGTCTAATTGTCTAATTTTGTATTTTTCATCAGTGTTACTTTTCAATTGAATGCTTGCATGTTTGGTTCTTGTTTCTGGTTTATTATCTATTTCTGCTACGAAATTAGCTTACACATAAAGATATCTCAGGAAGCTCATTAACAGTGAGTGAAAGCTTTCTATCTGACAGTGTGCATCTCACAGAAAATACCTCTTTCCCTTTCAAATCCCTGGTATTATGACTGCAAAATTCCCATAAATGCAAGCACAGTTCTCATGGCACAAATATTATTGGAATAATTTGATATAAGATGCCCTGTATAAATGGGCAAAAACAATAACTATTGTCCCATAAAATAATTAGATGCTTCTTTACTTTCCATAAGAAGCTAAACTAAAGAAACTGATTATTTTTAATAAATAATGATCTGAAACAAGCCTGTGTTTTAGTGTGTAATTGTTAAAGCTTTTGAACATGGTGGTACTAGAGATAGCAGACAGCCTATGACTCTACATGCAAATTAGGATAATTTTTTCCACCAAATGCATACAAACTTCAACATGCAAATTAGGTGGATTTTTCCACCAACCACACAATTTCAAACACACCCCCTTGCTTTCAGTCAAATTATGTCAACTGCCTAGCCCGCACCTCTCCCCATTATAGCATTTTAAAACCCTATTATTATTGCTTGATCTGAAGAAGTTTTATAATTGATGAAAACACTCATCACGATTGCCTTCAATAATGATCTGAAAAAGGAGTCTTATTTGCTGTGAAGTTTTACCCGTGGTGGTGGTGCTGCAGTAGCGTTGTCGCCTCACAGTAAGATGCTGTCCGGTTCAATTCTCAGCTAGAGCGTCTTCTGCGTGGAGACATGCATAAATGGGTGTACCTTTGTTGAAGGTTCTGCATCAGGGCTGGTAACTCGGCATGTAAAAATCAACTACCAATCATTAGCGGACCGGAGTTCCGCTGTGGGGACCCCTAACCAGGAAAAGCCGGAAGACACAAACAAACATTTGCTGTGAAGTTTTCTTTAAAAATGGAGCTCAGGAAACTTAAGCTCTTCATTCAGAATTGGACATCTGGTCATTACCTTTTATCTGAACTGCTAAAATCTGGCATAGCCTACTTCCACTGTATTAAAACACTAAGCATTAGTACTTTAAACATGATAATATGTTTTGAGTTGATATTAAATTCTCTAATGTTTTATACACATTTTCCTACATTCTTTATTAGTTTTTATATTGATTCTATACATGGAGAAAATATTATGGTTGTAAGTGTTGTTTGACATGTTTATATACATGACATTTTAACATTTTTTTTATTTGTCAAATAATGAAACCCAATCAATTAGTGACCAGTCATTGTTATTGATCAGTAGAAGTATTTAAAGAGGATGTGATGCAAATTTTATTATTCTGATGAAGTCTTAGACCTTAAGATGAAAGCGCTTGACTGACTGGATTTTTGAATAAACTATCATCGTGTTACTGCCGGTTGTGGTAATTTTTACCTCCTTAAACTGATTCCACTAGGGGCTGGTTATTGTGTTTCTTTAGTTTTTTGGCATTCCACTTTATGTTTTAAGCTGTGTTCTACTTGGGGAGTGGAATTTAGTTTATACAGACACACACACTGGGAACAATGTGTGATTCCTGGTAGAGATGTTTTTGGCTTCAGGACTCTTTTAACTAAAACCACAATGGCAGAATCACTCTAGTTTGCCTACTCTAGTCCAAGAAGGCAATGAAGGTCGAAGAATTAGCAGTGAAGGAAATGAAACTGCTACGATGTCTAACTTAATGAAAATAGTAGCAGCATTAACCAGTAAAGTTACTGAACTCCAAGTTGCTGTTGAAAGACTTCAAATCCCAGGAGGCTGTGCGGGGAAGACATACGCATTACAAGCGGAAAGGCTGAGCACTGGAAATGAGGAAATAGTAACCTACATTTCTGGGGCACGCAATAAGACACCATCAAAGTCCAACATGAGAATTAACACACAGGAATCTATACTGTGTAGGCAAAGGAGATTGGAATCTACCTCTACCGAAAGGAACTCCACACTTAAGAAATGGATATACACAGATTTCTTCCCTTTGAACACCCAGCAACCATGAGCCTGATCCAACAACAAGGATATAAGCAAAAGACTAAGCATCCTAGAAAACAAACTGTTGAAGGTACGTAACCTTCAATGTGAGAATGGCTTTTTAAATGAAAGTACTAGAAATAAGAGAGTGCCAAAGAGGCTGAGGGTTTTCCATTTCCCTAATGGGTTAACGGGAGAAGATCCGGAATGCAATGAACTCATCGAAATGCTTGATAGACATGGTGTGGAGCACATGGAGCTCATTATTAGAATTAATAATAAAAAAATAGAAGCTCTATTTGAAGAAGTTGAAAAGTTAAATGAATGTATTTTATATTATGTGTATTTTAATGATGTTAGCAACAGGTATGATTCCATTTTTGAAAAGATAGAACAACAGGTTGAGGTAAATGTAAAATGGAAGCATAAAAAGCTTCACAGGGATGCGTGCGAGTACAGGGACAAAATTGTTTACCCGTTTCCCAAGTCCTATTTTAGGCAGGCAATAAATGGAGGTATTACTAACAATGAAGGGAGGGATGAAATATTAAATTCATTACAGACGAATCATTCACATGTTGACCTGTGGTAGACGATTATGACCAAGAGTACCCAGTACTGAGAAGGTCAGAATGCCTACAGAATAAAAATAATTACCCAAAGAGTAGGAACCATTTTTTGGATCCAACAGGGGGGATACAAAGGACCAATACAAAAGAGACCCTACCAGAAATGGAGGAAAAACAGCCATCATTGATCTCAGACATTAATGAAGGAACTGATAATAATATCACTACATCTTTTGGTGGTGTGTTAATGAGCTACAAAGGTTTTAATATTTTTAACTATGCAGGCCTTGAGATTAGTAAGAACAATTTCTCACTTTTGAAAAAGGGTATCAAATTTATACCAAATAGGAAGGGGGATATCTCACAGCTTGTTACCGACTTTAAATTATTCACTAGGAAATTAAATTTAAATTATTTGTTTAAGGATATAGATCATCCCCGGGGTATATCTACTCCTTTCAGGAGGAAAAGTTTTAATTTGACCCTTGAGGAGAACAAACTTTTAAAGGAACTTAGAGCAAACAACAACTTAAGATTTATGAAACCCAATAAGGGGGAGGGATGGCGATAGTGGGGAAAACAGATTATACCATCAAAATCTACAGTATGTTGCAAGATGATGATAAATATGAGGTAGCTTCTTTGAATTAAATAAATATTGCCCACAGAAAAATACAGCTATGGTTAGAAGATTCACTATTCCATGGAATTATCAACAAAGAAACATTGGAATTCCTACGTAATGTCCACCCCACCATCCCTATTTTATTTAGGATTCCTAAAACCCATAAAAATGTGTATGACCCTCCCTATAGATTAATCATAAGTTTCCAGAATAGTATGACCTATTCCTTGGGCATTTTTGTTGAAAGGGTTGTGACAAATAATTTAAGAAATATAGATCATATTCCACAGGATTCATGGGACTTCCTGTCTAGCATTAAGAATAATTTTTATTATGAGACGAATGTGTTCTCCACTACTGACATGGTTGATCTGTACACCTCCATCCTACACTACGAGGGTTTACATTTTTTCCATGAGGCTTTATTGGAGATTTGTAATTTAAGTAACACCATGACTAACTTCATCATGATGCTTATGGACATTATTTTGAAATTTTTTTTTTTATGTTTGAAGGTGAATTTTGCAGGCAAACTAAAGTTGTGGCAATGGGGATAAGTTGTGCCCCCCTTTTTCAAATTTGGTAATGTATATATGGGAAAAAGAACATATATTCAATAGTAAATTCTCAGTACAATGGTGGACCTACCTTCATTTCCTGGATGATATTTTCATCTTATGGAAAGGGGAAGACATCATTACAGAATTTTTTGAATATATTAATGGAGTCTGTGATTACTTTAAATTCACTAGTACTTATAGTAAGGACTCCATTAACTACCTGGATGAAACAGTAGCCAAGGATAGAGAAAGGGATTCCTTTACATCTTGTGTCTATAGAAAACCTAACTTTTTCAACGACTATTTGGAATATAATAGCTGCCATCCTGGATACACCAAGAAAAACATAGTAAAAGGACAGATGGTGAGGTTAGCTAGAATGTGCCCAGATAAGGAGGTTTGTAAAAGGCAAATGGGCACTTTAGTGGAAGTTTTTATTGAAAGACGTTATCCAACTATTATGGTATACCCCATTTGTGAAGGAGTAGTGGATGAATGGGGTAAGAGATACAAACCACTCCATGGTACCCCACCTAGACCTGCTGAAACAACTAGTCAAACTAACAACAATAATACACCCAAGCCTTGGTACTGACTTACGGTGAACTAAGTAAACCCATTAGGCAGATAGTGTGTAGAAATTGGGTAATGTTTAACGGAACCAGTGAACTTTCGGACTTTTTAGGAAAGGAACCTTCCTTTGTTTATAAAACTAATTACAATTTAAAATTTCTACTAGAATACCCTATTAAAGAAGTAGATCCACAGAGAGATACTAGGAAATGTGGTTCCTGTGGTTGTTGTCAACATATCTTAGAAACTGTTCAAGTGGAAATAAGGTACCCCAAGAGAAATATAAAATTGACATGGGGCTCATGTGGTTCTAAAGGATTAGTATATCTATCCATATGTCAAAATTGTCAATATTTTTATGTAGGTAAAACTGAAAGAGCCCTCTGGACAAAAATATATGAACATCTTATATGCCATAAGACCAGATGATGAGAACAATGCCCTATATAAACATTTGAAGGAGAATGGTTCCTGTAAATCATTTTTATTTGGCATTTTGGAAATTACTGGGAAGGATCTTAGAGGGTGGAACTGGGAGAATAGATTAGAGAGAACGGAATTAAAGTGGCAGATTAGATTAAATTCCACAGTACCTCTAGGTATTAATGAAGTCTGTAGTATTATGCCTGTATAAAACACCAGATATTAGTACTTTAAACTTGATAATATGTTTTGAGTTGATATTATAATCTCTAATGTTTTATACACATTTTTCATACATTCTTTATTAGTTTTTATATTGATTCTATACATGGAGAAAATATTACAGTTGTAACTGTTGTTTGGCGTGTTTATATACATGACCTTTTAACATTGTTTTACTGGTCAACTAATGAAACCCAATCAATTAGTGACAATTCATTTTTTATTGGTCAATAGAAGCATTTAAAGAGGATGTGATGCAAATTTTATTGTTCTGATGTAGTCTTAAACCTTAAGACAAAAGTACTTGAATGACTGGATTTTTGAATAAATTATCATCGTGTTACTGCCTGTCATGGTAATTTTTACATCCTTAAACTGATTCCATGAGGGGCTGGTTATTGTGTTTCTTCAGTTTTTTGGCAGCTCCTATGTTTTAAACCATATGACAGTCATACCTGAAGCAGTATGATTGCCGGTAGTAATGGGTTACAGTGCAATAAATGGTTATTGCAGTACACAGTAGATAATGAATCCAATACAGAGTGATAGTGCAAGTGTAAGCCAAGCTACAGCATGTATCAGCAAATCCAGCTTGGAAAAAGCAGAAGAGGACAAGTGGTGGATAGACTACAATCTTTACGTATGCATGTAAAAGTCAAACAAACAAACAAACACAATGCCAAACAAAAGTACTGTAGCAAACCAAGTATGTAACTGTGTAAAAGCAACTATGTGCACACAACCTAAATAGATGTGAAATGGAGAGCATATGTAAAAGACATATGCCATGTCAGGAACAACACAGATGTGATGTTGTATATGTGTGACATGCATTGGATGGACATAAACCAGAAAAGAACATCAGTACACAAGCATGATAGTGTGTGTAAGGTGGAGTTGGGAAAGAAAGAGTTAGTTATGTAGCTCAAGCCATTGTAGTTTTTTTAAAGCTATGCAGTGGCAACAGCAACAGGGAAGGCTGGCAGCAAATCTGGCTATTTTCTTGTAGGTGGTTTCAAGTTTAGCTAATGGATTGGACTGAATATTGATGAGACTAGGGACTGCATAAATTAAAGTTGGGAGAAGGAAAGTCTGTGCCAGAGAATGTTTGGCGTTAATAGTGAGGTATTTTTTATGTCTGTATAAGAGACCTAGTTTTTGGGGGGTCTTTTTGATGGCTTGATGAATATGTATGTCAAATATTAGTTGATCATCTATAATTACACCCAGAAGTTTAGTATGTGGTTCAACAGTGATAAGTGTATTATTAAGAGAAGATGCTGTTAAGGCATTTTTGTGTTGCTGTAGTGATTTTTGGGTGGAAGAGTAGAAGTTTTGTTTTTTTAGGACTGAAAAATAGTTGATTATTGGTCAGCCATTTTTTGAGTGAAAGGAGGCAATCTTAAAAAGGAGCAAGGAGGTGGGAAGGTTATCAGAGCACGAGATAATAGTGAAGTCATCTACATATTGTATTAGTAAGGAGTCTGGACAGGAAGTGTGTAAGTTAATTGTGAAGATATTAAAAACGAGAGGTCCAAGAACTGACCCTTGCGGACACCTGTTTGGATTAGGAGGAAGGGGGAGGATGTGGAAATCCATTTTATGAATTGGAATTTGTGGAGAGGTAACTGAAGAACTATTGTATAGTAGAAGAGAAGAGGTTAAGGGAAGAATGTTTAGAGAGCAGTAGGGTATGGGAAATGGTGGTGAAGGCTTTACATAGGTCAAGGAAGAGGCATGTGACTAGTTTGTTATTGTCCCGTGCATTGGCAATATTCTGTGTAAATGAAATGAGAGATTTAGAGATGCTGTGGTGAGGATGGAAACCATGTTGGGTAGTAGTTAACAGTTTGTCTTGTATGATGTATTTGAGAAGCTGGTTGTGAATATATTTTTCTAGAATTTTGCATATGGGGGATAATATGGCAATATGTCTGCAGTTGGTCGGTTCAGTTGAATTTCCACCTTTGCGGAGGGGTATGACATAGGATTTTTTCCAGATGTCAGGGACTGTGTTCTCTTGAATTGACCTGTTTATTAATATGGAGACTGGATGTACAACAGAGTTAACTGCAAGTTTTAGGAATAGAGGAGGTAAGTTGTCATCACAGGGGGAGTAGGTTTTCAGTTTGGTAAGAAGAGATTTGATGTATTCAGTAGGGACAGGTTTAAGACAAAACTGGATGAAATCAGTAGAGGAATCAGGATCAGAAGGAGAGAGGAAGTGTTCTCAGGTTTAGTCAACCTTTTTTATAGAGTCAATGAAGAAGGAATTAAGAAAGGAGGCAGTGTCTGTTGGTGAGCTATTAGGACGGGGTGGGGGGGTAGAAGGGTTGCCTGGATATAAGAGTTTGTTGATAACTATTCCAAAACATTTTCATGTTGGAGTTGGGGTTATCAAATGGTTTTTGATAGTATTTTTTTTGTCCAGATTGACTTATTTCTTGGTTAGGTTCAAAAGTTCTCTATAGGTTTTGAGATAAGAATGGGGGTTTGTTTTTTCCAGGTTTTCCAGGTGCTATCTTGTTTAAGTGGTAGTTTATGGGTGGATTGGGTTAACCATGGAGCAAAGATTGTTTTTGCTCTTATTTTTCTAGAGGATTTTAGGATACTCAGGAATGTGTTGTTAAATTAGCAGACAGCCTCATTGAAATGGATAGTGTAGAGATAGGACTAGTTAATAGAGGAGAGAAGATTATTGAAGGTATCCGAGCAGAAATTAAAGAGATTACAGTTGACTTTGTATTGGTGAGGTTTTAGCAGATGAGGTAACTGTCATAACACATGGGTAGGGTGATGGTCACTGAGGGAGTCAGTTTGAGTGGTGGCATTGTGATAGAGATTTGGGTTAGAAGTGAGGATCCAGTCAAGGGTAGTGCTGGTATTTGTTGTGTTATTTATACAGGTGAGAGAGGTGATGAGTTCAGAGAATTCAAATAAATTGATGCTAGTATTGGGAGAGTAAGAATTAAGAGAGTTCCAGTCAATATTGACATCTCCTAGGATGTTAGTCTCATAAGAGATGTTTTGAGATGCCCAGGAGAGAAAATGTTCAAGGATAGGGATGCTTTTGCCAGGTGGGATATAAATGGCTACTATGGCTAGGTTTTTATGATTATGTAATTTGCAGGAAGCAACAAGAATTTCAGCTGGATGGAAATTGGGAGGCGATGTAGGTGGAGGATAGAGAGAAAGTTTGTTAGAGTATACGATAGCTACACCACCACCTTGTTTCTTGTGTTGATTGAGGTGAACGATGTTGTAACTGGGGGGAGGTGTCCTGAATCTGTAATATGGGGTTGTAACAGTGTTTTTGATAGGGTGAGAATGTCAGGGTTGTAGACAGTGTTAAGGGCATGGAAAGAAGTAACTTTGTTAGCAATGCTTTGAATATTGTGGGGGAGTATTTTCAAGATTTTGGGGTGTGAGGTTGAAGAATTTGAATAGGGTGTATGGGGGGTGAGGAGGGAAAATGATCAAGTAATGTAGAGGAGATATTAGAGGGGTGAGTATGGGAACCTGTGATTGGGTGGGAGGGTGGGCCAGGGTTGGGGTGAATATCAACGGCCAGCAGAAGGCTTGGAAAGGAGGGTTTGTATACTGTGGCAAGGGGGCTGTAGAAGAGAAGTTTGGATTTAGGTTTTGTGGTGGGAGAAGGAGGGAGAGGTATTTTTAATTTATGTAAAATAATTTGAAAGTGAATAAACAGTGAGGGAGCTAATGAGAAGTTTATAGAGGTTAGTGGATTTTAGTGACTGAGGGAGATAGTAGGAGAAGAATAGGAATGATGGTAATGTGAGTGATAGGAGGTGGAGTAGGAAAGAGTGAGAAGATGGAGGGAGTTCAATTGGATGAGTAACATATTGTATGTTGAGTGAAAGAAGTGAGGGTAGTTAAGAGTTAATTAGAGTAATAGGGTGCAGGGCATAGTTCTGAGTAATTGGATAGCTAGGATTGGCTATAAGGAGGAAATTGAGGGGCTGTGGGGGTGTGGTTAATTAAAGTGAGTGTATAAGTTTGACGAAAGTGGTGGTGGGTGAGAATGGGGTTAGGGTAGAGTAGCGGTGTGAGCCTGATCAAAGCAAGGGTGAACTGAAGGGGGTTGAACCAGGACTTGGAAAAAGCTGTGAGATAAGAAAAACAATCAACCAGCTAGCTCAGATCAGGACCTAAAGGCGTCTTTTTATCTATGTGAACTCAAAAGCAGATTTAGTAGGGCATCAGGGAGGTAAAATATAAAATAAATGCAAAGCTTTGGAAAACTATATATTGTTTTACAATAGTGTAGTAGTGTACACAGCAGAAGTACCAATGTGCCTATCACAGAGAGATTATATTAAACCTACACTGCTCATAGTCTGTTAATAAAAGTAGGACTTGCAGTAGTTTTTTTACTGGTTTGTACGGGGTTCAGGTATCTGCATTCATGTATGCAGGCAGTTCCTTCAGGGTTTTTTTGTACTTTGAATGTGGTTAAGGGACTGTAAGGAAAGAGAGAGAGAGAGAGATATGTTTATATGAGGCCAGGAAAGGGAGTAAGTGAAATAAAAAATAAAAATAACAACAACAACAACAAAAGAATAAAGTGTGTATAAGAGACAGACAAGAAAATATCACAAATTAAGTAGTTGACATCACCTCCAAGATCTGATCCTTTAAATCATCTCCCTATTGTGGTGATTGACGTCTCTGACAGAGTGCAGCAGGAATGATGGCACATGCAGATTTAGGTCTGTCATCATCCTCCTGGTCCAATGACTCCATCTTCTAATTGTTGAGCTGTCACGGGTCACACGCGCTGTCAAGGTTAAACCAAAAAAATATATCTATATATCTATAAAGATATACAGAATCCATCTGCACCTACATTTAGGATTGTATAACATGGACAAACTGACATGAGAGATGAGTGGAAACAGTTCATTATGACACATTACAGTAATGCATGACTGGCTACAACTGTAATAATATATGTGAGGAAATTCATTTCAATATATAACAATTTAAAAAAACATTGTTAATCAAACATTCATATGCAATACATTTTTTGTCATAAAACACTATGCACTGGCCACCTGAATACTCAGAAGGACATATGTTATGCTGTTAACATGATAACAAATAAGATACTAGCTGTGACGTGTTTGCTGAAGATAAATTGCAGTCAACAGAAGTATCATTTAAACATATTTATCAGGCAATGTGGTTGACAATGTATTTATACACTTTGTATAATATAATAACTGAGGATTGCAGGTGTACGGTCAAGTTCATGCAACATTCCCAATGCCCTTTTATCAGTGTGTATGGATAATATCAACAGATGGCCACATGTGGGACACTTCATAGAGTGTCCTTATTTTAATCCAGTGAATTACATGCAGTGCAATACACAGCTTATAAAAGAAAATGCTGTTGTTACTTGTTCAAGTATGAAACAGCAATCAGTATATCTGAAAAATAAATGCACAAAAACAGAACATAAATATATCATGACACATCAAGATAAACATGGCGTGACAGTTAAGCATGCAACAATGACGTGTCTTCATTTAAAACAAGTGCCACACTACAAACTGATGACGCTAACAGCATAACCTTATGAATGGACCCTGTGATATAAAACCCAAACATATGCCTACCAACATAATTATGCAGACAGTTAATCAGAAAAACATACTTTCCATGGTCCATTATTTGTATGCATGCCTGACACAATTGAATTAAGGTATGCACTGCAGAATTAAGCTAAAGTGTAACTGAGGTCTATGTGCAAATAAGGAGTCATTTGGGCATCCCATGAATAAGACGTTTCTATATATAGATAGTAAGAAGAACAAGCAGTGCAAATATTGATAGCTGTATGCAAATGAGATGAGAATGCAACATTTTTAGTGGGTAACAGTTCAACATCAGATAATTATAACATCACAGGGTTTAACTAAGATAGAAACACAAGAAAAAAGATCATCAACAAAGACTCGTATTATCCTCCCAATACATTCTACTTGTCATTTTTGAAATGTAGATAGTCTAACATACAATAAACAACAAACATCAGCATGAGCACCATAACAAAAATTTGAGAAGAACAGCCTTATTTTCATTCATAAGACTACTAACATTTAAATTGCAAAAAAGAAGGCTATCCTTTTCCTTTTTAAAGTTTTCTTTTGTAACAATTCTCATAGAACTTTGTCTTATGATGTCACTTCCCTAAAGTGGTAGGTATTTCATACATACAATCTGAAAAATCCTGAAAGGATTCATCTACATCATCTTCCTTTCCCCTTTCCCATTCAGAAGGATCTGTATCATCACTTTCTAAGTTATTTTCCTTGCACTCAATAGCAATCAAAATCAATATCAAATGGGCCATTGTCCTATGATAGTGAAACAGAAGGTAAAGTTTCCTAAGAAACTGTCTTCAAAATAGAGGCTGCAGTGAGAGAAACCATCTTTTCTAGAACAGCAGTACCTTCATCAGTAGCACCAGAAGCTATAGCATGAACAAGTTAATGACAACCAAACCAAAAGCGAGTGTGGTAGAACATTTAGGACTTTTAGGAACACATTGTCCATTTCCCACACTGAGGACATATATGACCTTCCCAGTTCTGAATTATGATTAAAAGGACCAAGACCATAACAAACTGAATAAAAACAGCACTTGGAATATGTTGAACCTTACCCTGGACAAAAGGCAAAATAACTATCACATTATCTATTCATTTTCCTCTAAAGATATTCAAAGTATTTTGGATGTTAAAAAATATGGTAACCTTTAACTTGGTCCTTCTATGGGATCTACTTATGAAACATATAATTTGTTTACTGAAAAGATTATTTTTCTTATTCCACTTATTTGATTTTGGATTTCTCTAAACTTTTACCTCCCAAGTCACATTCCATAGTTTCTTAACATCAACATTTTTAACATAAAAAGTGACTACAACAGAATAAAAAATAAATTCATACGGAGTCAGAAACAGTATCTGCAGTTCTAAATTCAACAGTTTTCATTAATATTAATTGCAAAAAGAATATAATTACTCCAAGGAGAAGAACATTATTTAAAAATCTTCCTGTACCTTTTGGAAGGAATGTCACAAAAAGAAATTTGCCAACCTATATAAATGCATGAACATCAACAATTCCAAGTGGAGCAAAAGTACAAACTCAAGATATCATAACTATTCATAGCAACTTCCATTTTAGGCATAATATGTACCACAGGTAAAGTAGAAGAAACAGTCTGTTTACTTCCATAACATTTGAAGATAAACACACATATCTGTCAATGAAAAAGACAATGAAGTCTCTGCCCAGCAAACTGGAACATCAAGAGCACCAGCTCTTTTATCCGATAATATTATTTCTATTTCACCCACACATGATCCATAATTTGATTCTTCAAGGTTGAAATATGTGTATCAGGTTCTGGCTCTGCAATCAAACATTTTAATGTATTATTCAGCTACCCATCATCTGAAAAAACAAAAAAACAGAAATGTCCACATCATTTGAAGTTAGATGCCCTATGTCTTGTCACTTTCTTCCACAAAAAAAAAAAACAAAATGTAGGAGAGGTTCCCTGTGCCCTGACCAAATTTCTCCCAAAACTATAAAATACCACTTCAGGTCTCCCCTGAAAAGAGGCCGCTAGACTAGTGAGACTAACCAAGTCAACAAAGGATACATAAATACATTGTTTAAATGAGCATTGCAGTGTTCCATACATTATACAACTGTAGCAGTTATTTTGTTTGTTTGTTTGTTTGTTTGTTTGTTTGTTTGTTTGTTTGTTTTGCTCTTGATAAAGGCAGAAGAGGTTTTGTGGTAGGAGCAACAGATTAGGAGATGGCAGAAAGCACAATGACAGCTACACCACTGTACCAATTAAATGAGACTTAGTGAAATAGTGAAGAAGTTTGTAAATACACTAACATACCCCCTTTCTAATCACATGATTATTTACATGATATGAGAGCCATGTACAAAAAATAAGAATAATCGAAAAACGTTATGCTATAAATATAGGTGCTCTGTATCATTACTATTCCATACTTACCAACAGATACTTTAAGCAATTACCAAATACCTAAAAAATATACTACATAATCAAAACAAACTTTTTCTTACTATTGATCACTGCTGCAGTAGACTTAGCTATATGGGTTATATCCTGCCAAGGATATAACAGCCAGCTTCCAAAGCTTCAGGGTACCTTACATGTATACAAACTGTCAAGCAGCTCGACCTAAGCTGACTAAAGGAGATGTTTGTGTATAAAGCCTTTCAGAGCTTTACAACCACCAATGAGTATGTCTTCTGGGGCATTTGGGGATTGATGGGCTGATTCTGTTTTCCTTTGATGGGCAGATAAGTTCTTTTTGGGGAAAAAACTTCCATTTTCATAAATTTATCATAGTTGCATTACTTTTCTCTTCAATAAAGTTATTTTAAAGCTAGGAGTGTTATGTTTTAATGGACTGCCTTGAGACTGTAACATTCCTTTAAATGAAACACTAATTTTTCCTGTCACTTTAAAAGTTATGCAGAATAACTGAATACATATTTTCTGTGGAGAATTGATTTTTTTTTCCATTATGGGGCTGACATAATGTTTTGAAGTCCTTTTTACTGTGTTTTTTTTTTCTAGCAACAAAGTAGCTTTTGTAGATTTTTTTCTGACATTTGCTGCTTGTCTTCCACAGGAATGAGGCACCATTTATTCCCTGACCATGATATAGATTTCTGGTCCCACAACTGGTCCTTCTTCCATCAATAAAAAGAAAAAGTTAAAAAAACAGCCTTTGCCATGACAACAAGCTAGCAATTTGCCGCAACTGCAGGTGGGTGACTCTGTTGTGGCCACTCGTTGTACCTCATACCACCCATCGTTTACACCAGGTCCCTCTGGTGTAGCACATACAGCCAGTATGGATCAGGGG
Source organism: Protopterus annectens (assembly GCF_019279795.1). NCBI lineage: Eukaryota > Metazoa > Chordata > Ceratodontiformes > Protopteridae > Protopterus > Protopterus annectens. Next base: position 277,763,240 of record NC_056725.1, read on the forward strand.
ATAGCCAAGTCCTCTGCGACTGTTGGGCAAAGGAGAGCCACAATAGGGAAGGTTCCCCTGTAGTGTCAGAATACTGTGCCCCTCTCTGAGTGAAGCAGGGGTTGCCATTAGTAAGATGGCTGTACCATTTTCCCTGTCAAAAAGAAACAGAAAACCAAGCATGTATCAACTCCTCTTCAAATTTTTTTGGCTAGAAACAGTTTATTGGGACTGGCTCAGGGTTAAATTCATGTTATTGATCCTTCTTGTAAAGTGGGTACTGGTAAAAGAACGAGGGATTCCCCTTTTCCTGAAGGGAATCAAGATTCTGCATCTGAACAGGAAGATGCAGGGACTAATTCAGGCTTTTGTCCTCAGATTTCTGATTCAGACCTAGAGAAGAGCTTACTTTCTGATTCTCCCTGTGGGGATTACCTTTATCTGAGACTATTGCAAGAATGTTTCACTGTTTTCTGTGAAACACTGAGGTTTCACAGGCCTTCAGAAAATTCTATGAGTTGTTACAAAAGGATTTTCCAAAACCTACAGACAGTTCTCCTGTCCTGTCCTGTGTGCTTTAGAGGATATGTGTTTTATTGCCTTCAATTTTTCTGATAGTCAGCCATCTGTCCCTAAAAACGCAGATAGGATGTACAACATTCCTCAGTCTTTTTAGTTTTTAGACATTCCCAAACCTGACCCAACCGCTATAGCCTTTGTTGAGCCCACTGCTGCTAAGCACTTAGTTAATTCCAGTCCTACCCTTTCTAATCAAGAATGAGAAAATTATAGATAAGTATGGGAAAAAAGTGTATACTTCTGCAACTTTGATTTTCACAATATTAAACTGTCAGGCTCATATGTTAAAGTTTGCTCTGAAAAATTGTGAAAGTATGAGGAATGCTTTTTCTATGTTTTCTTGTGAAGAAAAAAATGTTGTTAATAATTTAGTTTCTCCTATTGCACAGATTGTTTGCAGTGTGAATATGACTCTATTGATTCTTCTTCCAGGGCTATGGTCACTGGTACGGTTTTAAGTAGATTTGCTTGGCTGTATTGCCAGAACCTTCTACTTGATGGTAAAAATTAGATTTTAACTTCTCTTTTGGATAAAGATTTAGTGTTTGTCTCCGGTGCTGCAGAGATAATCAAAAAGTGTGATGAAAGGGGCAAGCTGATCCAGGGAATCTCTATGATTTTTCAACCACCCATTTCCAATTGTCTTTCTCAACAGAATTCAGGTAAACAAAGGTTTAATAAAAAAAGGCATGGGGGTTCCAAAAAACAAGTCTAAAACCTCCCAAAACCAAGGACTGCCCAACAAGCATGAATGGCTATTCAAGCGACCTTGTGACTCTCTCTCACTTTGGTCCCTTTACTCTTCCAGAATGTTGGGATCTCCATTATTTCTCTTTAGCAATAGGTTGTTTCAGACTAATGGGTTCTGAAAATCATTCGTCATTCATCAGGGTTATAGATGGCAGTGGAAGAAAATTCCTTTTTTCTGGGGGGAGGGGGTCATTCCTTTTCCTGCAGATCAGACTCTTTTATTTCCACCAGTTCTTCATTACATGCTGTCTCAATGTGTGATAGAACCAGTTCCTCCTTCTCAGAGGGAAGGGTTTTTTATTCAAGGATGTTTCTAGTGCCAAAGAAAGAAAATGCTTTGAAACCAGATCTGTATCTTTATTTCCTTAACCTTTTTGTTATAGTGACAACATTCAAAATTATGTCACTTCACAACCTGTTCACTCTTCTTCCACTTTCAAGTTTTCTGGTAACACCAGATTTAAAAGATGCTTACCATCATGTCCCTATTAATCCAGAATTCAGATGTTTCTTAAGGTTTTGTATGTCTGGATCACATTATCAGTTATCTGCATTACCCTTTGGGCTATCAACTGAACCAACAGTGCTCACAGAGTGTCTAGCTCTAATTATAGCTCACTGTATGCTACTGGGTATCCACATTTTCCACATTTAGATGACTTGCTTATCTTTGTAAGGTCTTTATCAAAATGTCCAGAATCTCTCTCTTGGTTGAGAGATCTTTACACAAGCTGGGACTCCAAAAGGACATTCAAAAGTCTTTCTTGATTTCCTCACACAGTTCAATCAGCTTTTCTTCCACAGTAATAAAAAGATCTTTATTTAGATCTATTTTTAAGATTTTTCACTTAGACTTGTCACTGCGAGGAAATACCTTAGGATTATCTGTCTCGTGGCAACTATGATTCTCAAGATACACCTGGCAATACTCCACATTATTTTATTTACTATTTGACATTTATTTGCCAGGGAGGTCCAACTGGGCTAGTAGCCCATTTTCAATAGAGGCCCGGGGAGAAAAGCTCCATATACAGAAGAAATACAATTTACTTTGATGATTTACGAGTAGATTATTTAGAAAGTGTACAAAGTAATTCATAGGTACAACAGTTTCATTTTCTTTCATCTACTATACACTGATTTGTCATTTGTAAGAGATAATAGCACAGCCATCTTCTACATTGATTTTTTTTCTAATTAATCGAAAAATGTCACAATAGATACTAGGCCTTTTTATAACATTTACCCAAAAGCAGCAGGTCAATGTCAAGAGATTAACAGCAGAAGTTAAACAATTACTTGCCACTGGCTAAAAGAGCTACTTAGACTGTTTGGAAAGTAGCTGAAAATCCAGTAAGGAATAAAAGGTAAATTAGTATTGTTTAATAAAAATGACGACTCGATATGGAGAAACCAAATTGTTTGGAGATAAGGGGTGAGCTAATTGTTATAGTGTCCCTGTTAGTGTGCATGCCGAATACTACAATTAAGGCTACAAACCAACTTAACAAATTTAAGTAATGATGTAAATGAGTAAAGATGAACATATACTGCAGCAAAATAGAGAAAATCTTGATTTTTTTTTTTGGTTGGTTAAGGTTCTCTCTTATTTAGCAATAGCCCCGTTCCTGTTGTAGATATTCAGGCATCTGACTCTGGTGAGGTAGTTTTTGATAGAGGAGTTGGTGAGCATGCTTAAACCGTGACACAGTAACTCCTACTGCCTTGAATAACTGTTTTAAAAATAAGAGAAAGATTCAGTGGTATCTGAAATCTCTTTGGTTCCAGTACTGACAGCCTTTATTTTTTCAGATTCCAGTACCAGGATTTGTAAGAAAATAAATGTTTTGATGGAGTCAACAGATATGCTTAAATCCAGATCTCTGCTTCACCCTTCCTGATCCAAAGCAGTCACCATTAATACTTTGGACTTTGCTTATGGAGCAGTTTCAGCAGGGATAAAAGTGCAGGGAGTGTGTAGTACTAAGGACAGATGCAAGCCCATAAGTATCAACAGGATGCTTGCCTGATCAAGGCAGTCAGTTCTCTGAAACATCTTTGGTCCCTGGGACATCTTTAAATGGTTAGACACTATAAGACAGTCACATGGCACATCAATAAGCAAGGGTGGACCAGGCTGTTCTCCCTTTGCAGACTAGTCATGTTAGCTTGGATATAGCTTTACAGCATAATCTCACCCTACAG